>NC_050521.1:13099393-13139750 GCF_002922805.2 Oryzias melastigma | reverse complement strand
ATTGGTGTGAACTCCCTATTTAACATTTGCATGTTTTTTTTCATCTTTCAAGTCAATAGATTAATGCAAATAAAAACTATATTTTTCCTTATAAATGTTTATTTTATTTAAACTTAAGAGAAGCTGAAATAAGTTCACAACCAACATTGTTGTTCTTTGGAACCTAAAGAAGTTCCAAAAAGTGTATAAAGTTTTAAAATGAACAAAAGAAAAACAATTATCACACTAACTTATTTGTTATGCTTTGTAATGATTTCTTTAAATAGCCCAATGCAAGTTAGCCTTAAACATTTTTGATTTTGTAAAACCTTTATTCATTTAAGAAATTAAATCCTTCACAATCATTAAACACAAACCAAAATTCAGATTTTATTTGAATTAAAAAAACAAACCAGCTAACAAACGTTAGTCTGTTTTAAAGTATTTTTCCATTAGTACTTTTTGTATAACTTGACATCAACCTAAGGTGAGTAAGAATCTAACAGGACACCAGCAGCATTTAGAATTATTTAAAATTTGAGCCATTTTAAACCTAAAACTGTGAGCTCCTACGGCTAATGCTAACTGTTTAAAAATAATATTTTCCATTAGTAACACTTACGACAAGAGTAATTTTTTTTTGTGTAAACTTACTTTGGTCAACTAGACCTATTGTTCTTTTAATATACCTTTTGGTTTGTAGATGAGATGATCAAGGAAGTATTAACATTTGGTTTCCATACTTCGTAAAGGCTGGGACTCGTGCATTTCTGACCTCGATGTTTTTGTCGGTAGCTAAACAAAACACAATCCGTTTGACACACTCACACACAAATAATAGCAAACAACAAATTCTTAACACCACTTTACTACATTTGGGATCCTCTAAACTGGCATTTTTTTACGCTTTTTATGAAGAACACATAAATAAACTCTTGCTAACAAAGAGGAAAACATGCAAATCTTGCAGAGCACGCCGCCTGTAGGATCCAACTTGGAATTCCCTTCTGTCTTTGTGTAGGCAAATGAGAATACAAAGCAGAGCCAGCGAGGACCAAATCTATTCAAATGTACAAGTAGAAGAATGCAAGGAGTATTTTTTAATATTGACACAGCTTTTAAACCCTTGACACCTGGATTTATTNNNAAAAAAAAAAAAAAAAAAAAGCACTGATGTTTTTGCTTTCAAGTCGATGCTAAATTATGATAATTTTCAAGCCGAAGGGATTTGATGCATCAATAGGTATTAAGGAGTTTAAGTGTTAATTAAAGCATGAACTTTAGGTTTTTGTGTCGGTTTGGAAGAGAAGAACATGTGTGTTAGTTCAGTAAAAACTCATTTTTTACTCTGAGGATGCACTTTGAAAAAAAATGCAGCTTAAGCTTAACATGGATGGATAATATCAGAAGTTTGTAGTTTCTCTGTTTGTTTTTAAAAAAGCCAATAATTATGACAGTTTTTCATAATTTGATGAAAAGTAAATGTATCTTGATAAAACCCAAAAGGATTTTCCAAAAAATGTAGCAAAAACATCATAACAGGTTAATGTATCTGAACCTGTATCAGGTCATTACTACCTCTAAAGTTAATTATGATGGCAAAGAATGTATTCAAATAGTTTAAAAACAGAACAAGGAAATGAAAAGGACAATACACTAAAACTTTGTGATAGTCTGATTACATCTCGTGATACGTAGCTTGAAGAAGCACACGATTGGGTGTTGAGGTTTTTATCTGCATTGTGAGACTCGTTTCCTATAAAATGTTCTGCTGATTTTCCTCCAGGCTTAGGATAACTGTGATGTGACCCAGTTCTGACCTAGCTTTAGTTGTTGGACAGATGGCCTCACATTTGACTCCTGTTTATAGGCGACTCGGTTTTGCTCTGTCCTCCTGTCTGCAAGGAAGCCCACTCAAAAATGTCCCTCCATCTTTAACACGGTTTTCCAAAGATCCTTTGATTGATGCAAAGATACTTTCTGATCATCATTTAAGAACACGCCATGGGTCAGTGCGACATTCTGCTGCTTTACCTCTTTATTCTGCTTGAAAGGGTGCTTAGCTATTAAAAAAACAACATAATTTTAGCAAACCTCCCCTAGCTTTGGACTTACAGTAGCTCACAGTGTGCCCATTGCATGATGCGAAACTGATATTTCCTTTCACATATATTTACAGAAACTGGTACAAGTCAGGCTCATATCAACAGCAATCTAATCTTATTTATCATTTCTGGTATTTGTTCAATCTGTTAGTCATTGTTAGAAGTTATTTGTCATGTAAAGTTGTACTGTATGGTCCTTTTTTAAAGACTGAATGCTTGCATTGTTTTTTTATTATGGAGATACTGCCTATATGCTACACCTAATAAAAATATTTGAGGATTGCATGTTCTTTTAACTCAGAACTATAGACGGACAGTTTTATGAATTCAACATTACTAAAGTGAAGTAAAATCTCTAACTAAAGTGATCAGAAAATAGCTCAGCACCAATTTCACATTCATTTATACACCGAACAGAAAAAATACTGAATTATCAGCAGTAGTCGGTCTTTATTAAACACTTTTGATTCATTTAATAATCGCTGTTGATGCATCTTTTTATCCTGTTAGACTTGTGATCAAGATGACGATGAGGTGGAGATCGCTGTGGACAATGCAGCCTTTATGGATGAATTCTTCTCTCAGGTCAGTGCACTAACCTTCACAAACCTCACATTTACGGTATCACTCAACGTTGGGTGTCTTGGTATTTTCCTCTGTGAGTTGTTGGATGATTCTGTTTGGTTTCAGATTGAGGACATCAGGAGTAGTATTGATAAAATTGATGAGAACGTGGCTGAAGTCAAAAAGCTGTACTCTGTCATCCTATCTGCCCCCACATCAGAACAGAGTAAGACACTTTTCTGCACATCGTCTGTCCACATTACTTTTGTGACTCTTCTCTTTGATTCTATATGTCATGAGTTAAATACAGCATTTTAATGATGAGAATATACTTCCAGCAACCAGATGAAACAAATGTTGGTCCAAAGCACTTTTTAATCCTTTTCTTTAACCAACGGAGTGAAGATAAATTATTTTAGCTTCACTTCTCTTATTGAGCTCACAGTATTCTTCCCTACATAGTGCTGGATTGATGTTGCTCAATCAAAAGTAACCGTTTTTTTTGCACAACGTGCATCTATGGAAATGACCAACCAAATTACAACACTTTTATAACTTTAATTTCCCCTTTGAATTTCCTAAAAATTTGTCATGCATGTTTTGTAATTTGCTAAACAGATCTCATACTACTGTTTTAAAAAGTTCTTATTTTTCAAGCTGACTAAAAATATTATCTTTGTGGTTCCTATGAACAGAAACCCAAGATGATTTGGAAGCTATCACCAATGACATCAAGAAGATGGCAAACAATGCAAGAAACAAACTTAAGAGTGAGTGTCTTCTCTACTACTTTATTTTTTTCAATTTCTCATAATATTGTGTCTTATTACATCTAGCAAAATTCTTTAAGACTAAGGATATATTTTTTTTAACAGCCATTGAGAGGAACCTGGAGACAGAACAGCAGCAAGAGAGGGTGTCAGCTGACATGCGGATACGCAAATCACAAGTACATTTGGATTTCTGTCATTGTTTGTTTTCTTGTTTGTTTTTTAAGAACAAATGAGCTTCAACTCCATTATTTCATTATTTTGTATAAAACTTGGTCTCACATGTAGTTCAGTCTTGCTTTTTTTTTTATACCACCTAAATGTTTCCTAAATTACTGAAAGAAAAACACCATGAATGTGCTTAGGTAAAAGCAGCTTGTTTATGACGGTGAGTTGAAGTGCTTAATGTTCTGATCATTAAATAACAATTTTATTTTCATCAAAAATGTATCAATATTCAGATTTTTCTTAAGTCATAATTAAAAAAAAAAGTAAAATATTGTCTGGTACTGTTTTGGGATATATCGGTTGTGTATTGTATCATGAAACGTGTATCGCGATACGCATCGTATCCGCAGATTCTTTCTAAAACACACCCCTAAAACCTAACAGATAAGAAATGTAGAGCTCATTTCGTTACAGCTGTCCCTTTGAGCATGGAATCTGTGAACAAACACTTTATATCACATCCACCAAGTTTTTCACAATATCTCTAACTTATCGTGAGTCGTGTTATAAAAAAATGTTTTTTTTTATATCCAATTTTTACATTATTATTTTTTTTTTCCCTCGTGTTTTCCAGCATGCAGTCCTATCCAGGAAGTTTGTGGAAGTAATGACAAAGTATAATGAAGCTCAGGTGGACTTCAGGGAGAGGAGTAAAGGACGCATTCAAAGACAGTTGGAAATCAGTGAGTTATATGTACTTGCATAGACATACAGGAAATGGTCAACACTCTCTAACGCATGTTTTTTTTCTTCTTCTGTATCCTCTAGCTGGTAAAGCAACAACAGATGAAGAACTGGAGGAGATGTTGGAGAGCGGGAATGCTGCTGTGTTCACTGCAGGGGTAAGAGTGAACATTTTTTAAGAGCGTGCTCACCGTTTCACCTCTTGTTAACATCATCCTAGCTTTTCTCATAATGTCGATGATTGGTCAATCTGATCTCGTGCCCCGAGTTTTTAAAACCTCCTGAACATTTTTGATTTTTCTGAGTTATTTAAGCCTCATCACTTTATTTTGATCCAAGATTTTCTGCCGCAAAATTGTGAGATTTAGCAAATCAAGGTGTTGTTGAGGGCTTTACTTTTCAGTCAATAGAAGGACTGAAAGACAGGAAGTGTGATACAATAGAGGGTTTGGGATTAAAGAGGTGTTCAAGGACACTGATCTTCATATTTTTAAATAGTCAAGAGGTCAACAAATAGCCTAGCTAATTAACATATGAATAATTTATTAAAAACTAAAGTCAACTCTTTAGTTCAGTTATTGTTGAATTAGTTTGGAACAAAAATAAATTGAGCTTATCAAAAAAAAACAGGATTAAGGCTTCATCCTGATAAACCCCCTTTCCTCACTGTAAGGTCAGGGTGCATTGAAGCTGGAAAAATAACTTCCTTTGTAAAAGAGGACACCCCCAGCACAAATGAGCTCATGGGATACGGCCCACCTGCACTCGGACAGGGGGTGTTAAAAGGACAGGAAAGGGAAAGCCAGCAGACTTGGTTTACATGTCTGGAATTTGTTCCTAACTGTGTGAAATTAGTTTTCCGAAAAGGAGGGGAAGAATTCAACAGAACATTGTGTGTTTGTCATTTTTAAATGAAAACACAGTTTTTAAACAAGTGAGGCTGGTAATAATCCAGCTCAAAAAGCAATTTCCTCAATTTCTTTTATGCAGTTTAGCTTTACCTTTTACTAAATAAATTACCCAACCACTCAAATTTTTATTTCCAATATGAATATCTGTTTTTTTTTCTCTTGTGATGTTTCCTATTTTCCATCATGGTCTACGTGAATCATGTGGGACTATGTGAGGATTTTCTTTAGTCGTCATGATCTGTAGCAGCATGTTTAAGGGATAATCTATTTTAACACAAACTTAAAAATGTAGTTTAGTCTGACTTTAAGGGTACAGAGAGGTACAAGGTTGCTCATTCAAAGCTCTGCCTCCTGTTGGGTTTTAGAAAATTCAATCAAACATTAGGGAGCCCACAGTCTCAACAGAATATCCAACATATACTTTGGCTTGTTCTTTCAATTTCACATGTGAGGACAAGAATTTTTGAATTCCATTCTGCTTTGAATAGCTGGATAATAAACAAGCTGAAACAAGATTTTTTTTCCTGGTAGTTTTCATGCTGCAGCTGATAAGCTGAAGGCTTTTTAGAAAAATTCTGGGAACTGACTGATAATAATGATCCACACAAGGTCAATGTTCTAGTAACACATTTATAGGTTGCATTATTTAACTTATTTTTGTTATATTGCACTGGTAAAGTGAGGCTCTTTATAGAAGTTTATTTTCCTGGGAGTTAAAAAAAAATGCTGGTGAAAAATGGCTTCACGGTTCCTCGTAGCAGATGAACACCAATGTGGTTGAACATCTGTATATGACTGTCATGTCATTGCCTACACAAAACTAGTTGGATGAATCCTGGTTCAAACACAGAACCCTGTTGAACGTCATTAATGCACAAAACCTTTACTAAAAAAATTACAATTAAATCAGCCTGATGGGATTTCTTAACTTGATTAGTTTATTAAAAAGTGTTTAAAATCCCATGACAGTTTTCTATTGTAAAAATCATTCCCAGTGGTCTTTTAATTATCATTATGAAGTTTTTCCGCAAATTCAGAAAGCTAGTTTCATTTTTTAAAGACATATTTCATGCAGAGCTGCAGGAGCTCATTAGAAATTTGCTTCTTTGTTATGGCTGTTGTAGCCCTACGTTGACATCCCAGCATTTCTTTGTTTACACTCTCTCCCGCAAGCTTACATCTCCGCACAGCCCCAAGCTAACATTAGCATAGCTAAAAACCGACAAGCACTTTTGAAACTATCCAGTCGTACAGTTTTGAGCCAGATGGTAACTCAGACGAGAAGAACTAAGCCGTCAGTGGATCTATTTGTCGTAAAGAGGGGGATTTAGAATTGGGGTGGAGCAGGGAGACTTTGGCCTACTTATCACTAGTTGAGGTGTTTTTCTTTTTTTTTTTAGTTGAGGCACTTTTCAAACTGCGAGTTTTTGTCAGCTCTTGATCCATCACAATTTGTGTAAAGAAATGCTCAGAAATGCACTTATAATCTTTAATTATTTTACATATGTCCCCCATCACAGGAAAATGTTACAAGTACATGTTAAAAACACCAAAAAAAATTTTTTCTTTGTGTCTTCAAGTGGTTAGATTTGACCACACCCATTTAAGAAAAATATATCTTGATTTGCACATTATGTTTTTGTTTATATTGACTTCTGTTGGTGCAAATACACATATTTTCTTTTGCAGATTGTGGACTCCGGGATTTCAAAGCAAGCTCTGAGTGAAATTGAGTCGAGACATAAAGACATAGTCCGTCTGGAAAGTAGTATCAAGGAGCTGCATGATATGTTTGTAGACATCGCCATGCTAGTGGAGAGCCAGGTAAACTTCTGTATAACTCTTCAAAACTTTGAATTCATCCATACTCATTCCTTTAACCACTCTTAAATTCACCCTCTGGTCTTTTCTGATGGCCTTGCAGCCTTCCTGCATCTGTCTTTTGTCTTTTCCAGTTCCATGCTTTTCTTGCATCCTCTTCTGGCTTTGCCACCTTCATCTCATCACAGCATTACAGGAGTGTATTATAATAAAAATCCAGCTTTATTTATTAGTTTTAGTTTGCATAAGAATATTGGCTATTATAAATTCATAGGGCTTAATAATTGACCCTTGTATGTTCAAAAAGTTAAGTATGACCACCTCTTTCTTGCTGCTTAACTCATGCAATCTGAGGAAAAGGCCTGAGTGAGGTAAGGCGCTTTATCTTCCATGCTTTTTCTTTTTTTTCTTGCTTTTTGACAGGAATCTTATTTTTTTTTTTGCAGTTCGGGGAGTTTTTTTTTTTTAAATAAACTAAAAAGCCTTTGACTTTAAACTAAATTTAGAGACATTTATTAATTCAAAGTCGCTCAATACTTTTGCTCTAAGCGGCTGACTGTCTTGGTCTCTTTATTTATGAAGTTGAAATATAGTAAACTGTATTAAATAAAATCAATTTATTGTTTTTTACCTTGTTGCTTTTATAAGTGCTGCTTTATATCCTAATGAACCTTTTTATGTTTCAGGGCGACATTGTAGACAACATAGAGAAGAATGTTTCCCAGTCAGTCGACCACATAGTAGAGGCAAAAGAGCAAACCAAAAAAGCTGTAAGGTACCAAACCAAAGCGCGCAAGGTAATGTCATTTTTCCAGCTTTTGCTACATTTTACTGTTACTTCTTCCTCTTTTGTTATGTTTCCAACCCTGCCCTCCACTGCGTTTGACACATTCAAAGCATGCAGTCACACTTCACCATTCGAAAACAAAAGTCCCACTTGTGTGTTCGCCACGCTCTGGGGATTTACTCTCTTTCTTTTACTTCTTTCCTTTTACTATGTTTTTGCTGCCTCGGATGTTGTCCCTGTAAGGGTGGGATGATTGACAGGATTGAGAGCAACATGGACCAGTCAGTGGGCTTTGTGGAGCGGGCGGTTGCAGACACTAAAAAAGCCGCCAAGTTCCAGCAAGAAGCTCGGCGTGTGAGTGACGGTTGTCAATGGCAGCAGTCTGGTTTCCCAAAAGAAATAGTTCCCTAAGGAGAAAAGGATTCTGTTATCATAACACGATTCATATTTTATTGTCAGTGTAAGAAGGCATGATGTGAGCTGTGTGGGACAGGAAAGATACCTTCTTGTTTCCGAATTTTAAGCTCTTCCTTTTGAAAATCCATAAATTTCCCTTTTTTGTCAAAAGCGTCCTGTTCCCTCTGTGCGCCACTGTTAAAAAATAAATTCTTTATGTAAGTAGGTTGAAATAATTTATGCTCTCACACATAACATATAAAACCATATGGTGTTCACATTAGACAAGCAGGGAGGGGCTTCTTTTTTTTATTTTTATTTCTTCTTTGCTAATGGTTACTACCACATGCACCTACAATTGGAAGAGGCTTGGTGTGAAATGTCAAAGCGGCACAAATCTTGCTCCAGACTTTTTCTTTCTTAGCTCTATTCCGATAAATGAAAGACTTGGTGTCGTAAAATTCTGGCTGGGCGCACATTATCAATTTGTCCTCCATGATCAATTTTCTAACGGTTGGAACTTCCGTTAAAAGGATGCCATCCATATGTCACTGCCAAATCTGAGTCTCTGATTGATCAAAGTTGGACTTTTTTTCAACTTTCAGGTACGTAGCATCTGAAAACGTGCGTAGCGACACATGAGCATGAGCGTTTTGAACAGGGAAGCCCGAAACCCGCAACTTTTCATTAGAAGTGGTTGCTTGAACGTAAATTTTCGAGAATAGAGTGAATGTAGCTTTACGCCTCTCGTCTGTTCATGTGAATTGTCTGTCGTTGTCCATTGAATGTAATCACCTTCTAAAAACGACCCAACACCTCCTAGAAGTTTGGTCTTTTATTATGTACACAAATAATTGTAAGAAATGGTTAAAAACTGTAACATTTATGAAGGTATTTTCCTAAATAATGTATTTTAAGATTAGTTTGGACTTCATTTGGTTAAATCTCTTTTGGGAAACCAGCTGTTTGACAACAAGGACCCTTCATCTGCACCTTGACCCGTTTATGGTCCCCAGCCCTGAAACCTGTTGTGTTTGACACCTTTTCCTGTACATCCAAAAGAAACCTGAACCCCCCTCAAACCACTGGAACACTTTTCTCCATCTTTTCTGTCTCTTGTCTTAAACTTTTAATCTTCCGTTGTTTTTTAGCAGGACCCCTTACTGCTCATGTCATTTGATTGGTAACGGTCAGGAGAAACATGAAATCTTTGTTTCTTCCATGAACTCCTTGCGCCCTGGCAATGATGCTAAAAATATGAAGTGTTTGAAAACATAATTTCTGCTCATGAATGTTTAGGATGTGTAATATATGTGTGCTTGGTTATTCCTTTGTAGAAAACGGTGATAATAGTGGTGATTGTGGTCATCTTGCTGGCAGTACTAGCCCTCAGTATCGGGTTGGGGGTGGGATTACAAAATTAAGTTTGAGAAGAGTTGAAGGTGAGTAACCTCGGACCTGTATAAGGCATGCCGTAGAGTCCCCGTAGACTGCATGCTTGTGTGTTTTGAATATCCAGGGAGCTTACTGTAGGTGTGTTTTTGTGTGCACTGAAGTTCTTGGGTGTGGCGTTTTACGTCCCTGCATGATTTGGCTCTAGTTTCTGCTGATGACACGGGGGGGTGTGTTGGTGGAGGCTTGACATTTTGGGTTTGTGTGTTTGGGCTCGTGTTGACATCCTTTCCCTCTCGTCTCTCCTTCTGTAGAAGATGATCATCATAGCTGTATGCTGTGCTGTGCTTGTTGTCGTCGTCCTCATCATCATCCTCACCCAGACAATAAAGTAGGACTGCCTCCATCACCATCCATCATGCACTCCAAGCTACCGCCAGTCTGCCGTGGAAACCAATGACTGAATTCATGTGTGCAGCAAATGACCGAACAATTCACCCTTTAAACAGAACTGTGTAGCATTGAAACACTGGAAAAGAGAAGTGCGGTCCCTCATTTACGGACACTTTGGAGAATGTTATGCTGCAAATGAGGAATTGGCACTTGAAGCTGACATTAGGTACAATACCTGCTGTACCTCTGGAGGCCAAAAAAGGGGGAAGCAGAAAAATTCATCACTCCAGTGGCGCTGAACATTTCATTGTTTTAAGATTTCAAATGTTCCCCTCTTTGTGTTTGTCGTACATTTGTGACACCATGTAGAAGCACACAACGTCCTGATCCTTTACTCCTTGCCTTCATGAGCCTTGACACTCTAAGCCTAAAAAGCTACCAAATGTTCACTTAACTGGGAGTTGATTGGTTTGACGAGGGGAGTTCCAGCACTTTCACACTTCAGAATATCAAAGTAAGCTCCATTATATGTAATTATCATGTAAATAATAGATTTATTTTTGTGTTATCGTTCTTTTTTTTATGTCTCGGTTCATTTAACTAAATTAAACTGCTAGTACTTTCTTACGATTCCTCCATTTAAAGAGGTGTTCTTGTCAAATTTAACCATGTGAATGATGCCTTGTGGGAAATATGATAAAACTGCAACAAAAAGACAGCAAACTAATAATAACTTGAAGTTTCATTTTGACTGTAACTAAAATGACATTTGGTAAAAATAAAAAGGTTTTAGTGCCAAAAATGTTTGCAGAAACGTTTATAGCAGTGATTATCTTGTTTCCCATAAGTGTTGAAATACTTTTAAACAATGTTTTTGTGTGATTATTAAATAACAAATGAAATAAAGTTATTATGGAAAAATATAAGTGCTGGAAGTTCTCTTCTCTTGGATAAGTATGAGTGAATGTTTCAAGTCTCACACATACGAGCTTACTGTAGTTTAGTATTTAAACTTCTACTGTGTTTTCTAAACACTTCAGGGTATGCATGTTTTTGTGAACTTTTTTTTTCCCCTATAAACAGGCTAATATAATTGCATATTTCTTTTGGTAAACACGAGCTGAACATGGTTTATTGTGGGGCTTCTCTGTTTAACATTGGATATGGACCTCATAAACCACGGCATGAAGCAAATTTTTGTTGACCACAAAGTAACTTGAAACAATGCTCGAGTTAAAATTGTCCTTTTATTGAATAAAAAATCACCACTTTGTTTGGTCCATGAATGCAACACATTGAAAACTATTTTGGCAGTTCTTGTTCATCTTAACATTTTTATTAAAACCATTAAAAATAATCATACATGATCAGTTTAATTATATTTTTGTGTCCAAACATAAAGTACTTCAATTTTCTGACTTTACAAAATAAAAGCACACTCGCAGCACACCTGTCAACTTCAAAACACAGTATTAGCAGCTCCATAAAACGTGTTCACCCATAATTCAATGCGGTTTTATGTTTTTACTTGTCTTAATTTACACCTGTGTTGTTTGGAGTTTTGACTGACATTATGGACCTTTAGCGGGAACACACAGTTCAACAAAACAAAAACATTTTTATAAAAGGCGGCACCCATAAATTACCTTCTATGTCTTATAGTAATATTTTTAATAAAGTAATGTTTAGGGGAACACATTTAAAAGTATTTTAAATGTATTATTTATAGCCCAGATTTTGATGGGAGTCTGTGGATTTTGTCATGTGGTTAATAATTCACTTTTTTTTTAAATTTGGGGGAAAAAAAAAAAAACTTAAGTTTTTGTTGGAACAGCTTTGACTCCAAATTTAGTGTCACTTGAGGCTGTGTTCCTGACTTTTTTAATATATAATAAAAGATTTGCCGCAGCATCCATAAAGAGGTGCCTGTGAATCAAAAACCAAAGAATTTGAGTTTTATATCTACCATACCAGGTTTTTCAAGTGTTTTTGAGGCAGTGGTATAATTTGCTCACCCCACACAGTTGCAGGAACAAATAGGATGATGTTTTTCCTTCTACGTGTTCTTCTGCAAAAAATATTTTTATTTTGATTTAGCAGAATTAAAGTTCAGTCCCAAATAAGAATGTCATAGAATAGCCTCATTGTAAACTAAGCAGTAATATGTTTTGCGGTAGTGTTGGGTTTCCTAAAATAAATAAAAGTATTTCCTTGACTTGCTGACAGCCCTTTTTGCTTGTGTGTGAATCTTGTAGCTGATTACTTGTTTGAATGTGTTATATGACTGAGTAGTAGCTGCTGTCAGCAGAGTTCACTCTGTACATTAACCAGTGTCTTAAAGTCCGCTGCAAAAGAGGAGGTAAGCCGTGTCACCTTTTCCTTCTCCTAAACCTATCTGACCCTAAGTTCTACTCTTCCCAAACATTTCCTCAAACCTTTGTCCATCAATCAAAATGTGTTGCCATACAGTCAAATTCAATTCTCTGACTCCTGCTTGTTTCCATTTTCCCCTCCAGAAAAAAATGATGATTACATTGTGCTGTGCCATCATTGGAATTGTCGGGTTCTCCTATCTGTACAGCTTCTTTTCATAAACGGCCACGACAGGTGAAACTACAACCATTAACTGTGTATGTGCTTCATTACGTCAACGTTAAAACTTGACCTTTTTTTTTTTTTTTTTTTTTTTTTGTCTTTATTTTTAATCCCAGGGATCCAGATGTCTCCAGGGGGGAACGCTACCTTAAATTCACCCTTTCTTTTCCATTGTATGTGATTTTTCTCAAAGATTATCAATAAGTTAAATGAATAATACAATTTTCATTGACAATTTCACATTTTCCCTTCCATACCAACCTGATTTTATTTTCCAGCTGTATAGTGTTTGAAAATCTTCTATTATGTATGTTTAGATTATACTTATGCTGTTAAGAAACAGTCAGATTAACACATGACATGATTTTAGGCGGCCCTGCGATGGGACCGGCCACCAGAACCCCGCCTTTGCCCCCACAGTAGCTGGGATAGGCTCCAGCAACCTGGTAACTCCACAGGAAAACAAAAATGGATGTTAGCAGATCTCTTTGGTTAGTTTAGCGCCTCTCTGTGGTGTGCTAAGGAAAAATGATTTGTTCATTAATGAAATCTTAAAGGATTGGAACAAACGTGTGTTATCATTGTGCCATGCAGGTTTTTAAATTGTTAAACAAATAAATATTCTGTTTGGTGGTGGTTTCTGCTTTTGTTGTTAATCAAGAAGAAATATGTTTGTTTTTATTGTGTGTGATCTGTCTGTGTCGCTTGTCTTCTCTCTGTAACAGCTGCTGTCACTGGCTCATCAGCTGTATGTTAAAGCATGTTATGTAATAAAAGCTTCCTGTGAGTTCAACCTAATGCGTGCAGACTCCGCCCCTTGTGTTGGGTAGTTTGCGAGGCTGAGCGCTGTATTTCTTTGGGATTGGGCAGTGTTGCGTTTGTGTGCAGTCTCTTTAGCTTTGATAACATAAGCCTACTAAATGCTAAAGACGATGCGCTGCTGCTGCTGAACGAGGAGCCCCCTGACCTCATTTTCATGCAGGATCCAGCTCTTCTTTGGAAAGCCTGGCCCATGTTCTCCGCGAGGGGCGGGGCCTATCAGGGTGCGTTCGTTTTTTATACCCCGATTCAGAGGACACTGGGAAGTCCAAGAACAATCTTGAGTGACTGGAAAGAATGTTGCTTTTCTGATCACTGATGCAATTAGTAAGGCAAAACTATATCCAATACAGTTATAAAACCACTTAAATAAAATACAACATATTTGAATTTTAAATCTTTAATTAGACAATTTAGACCACTTCTGTGATGCCATAGCAATGAATTTATCTTAGTGATATGAATAAAGTTCAATTCAAATCTTTAGATGAGTATCTTATACATGCATAAATTATATATGTGTTTGTTTTTAAACTTCAAAATGCAACAAGATTTAATTTTAATATATATATATATATTTTTCAAATTATTTTATTTTACACTTAGATTAAACATTATTGAGCCCTGGAGATGACATTCCCCCCAAAATTGCTCCCTCAAATTAATATTTTCTAGCCACAAATTAGCATTTTGTGGCCATAATTTAGCATGTCGCGATCACAAATGAACATTTTCTTTAACAATTAATGGGATCAAATTCATATTAAGTGCACACAAAATGTGTATTTTATGGCCACAAATTAGTACTAAACTGACTATACTAAAACTCTAATTTGAGCATACAAAATGCTAATTTGTGTGTGCAAAATACTTATAAAAACATGTAGCATTTTTATTCTATTTGCGGCAACAGAATGGTAATCTGCACACACAAATTGTGGCAACAAAATGCTAATTTGTGCATTCAACATACTTATTTGTGCTCACAAAATGCTAATAAATGCTAATTTGCATCCCTGAAATGCTAAAATGTGTGCACAAAATACAACTTGGCTACAAAGTGGTAATTCATGTGTACAAAATACTTGTTTATGCCCACATAATGCTGATAAATTCTGTCCTGTCATGCTAAAATGCATGCAAAAAATACAAATTGTGGCTACCAAAAGCTAATTTGTGCACACAAAATACTTATTTTCCCCCAAATCTGTTAAAATTCTGATTTTTTATGGTTAATTTGATGAAAAATGTTACGTTATTTAAAAAAAGTGACTATTCACACGTAATTGAGGTTGTTATTAATGTCATACCAGGGGTGCGAATTATTGACTTGATTTAGTTAAGTTGGAACATCAATTTAAAAAAAAGGCTGGGTGGGTGGATGGACTCGAAGCAACTACATGCGAGAAGTAAAACGAGTGTACCTCTTTGTAATCTTCTTTAAAGGTCACTTGCTGTAGCCAATCAGAGCGCTTCCATGGTAATATTTTAGACCAGTGGTGCAAAAGAGGGGCGGGACATCGGCGGCTTCCTTTTTTCGGTTTTGTGTATGCGAGTTGTGTTTTCTGACCAGCTGAAATGGCGGCTTGGAGCGTCGAATCGGTCTAACTTTATAGCACAATAACAAACAAAACGCCGTATTGAGCTCTTGTCACATAACATGGGAGAAACTTTACTGAGATATTGCAGACGCTCTAGCTGGAGCACACCAATCTGACTACAACATCTGACCGGAGTTCAAACGCAGAGGTAAAGATAAAAGCCTGCCACTGCCGTAGCTAGGCTAACAACAGCTAGCTAGCGTCAACGGTAGCCGACGATTTAAGAAAGCGATAGTCAAGTGGGGTGTTTACTGTCTTCGAGTGATGCCATTTATTCGTCTGTTGTAAATATTTTGGAGTGTTGAAAATTCATGTTAAGATATGGGTTCGCCATGTTTCCGGTGACTGAATATAGTGATAAAAGCACAATCTTGAGGGATGTTTTTGTGTAAAGCTAGCTTTAGCTGGCTCGAGGCAAGCTAGCGTTAGCATTGCTACATACAGTCGTCTAAATTGAGAGAAATGTGTCCATCCCACTGATTGTACTCAACAGTAAAACCGACGTAAAGCATCTAAACAGCTTTATTTATTTTACTTTTTAAAGAACTGTATTTCCTTTGCACAGATAATGGAGGATAATCACACAAGGTACAGCAAACGCCTGGTAAGTAGCTTAACCACATTGGTACCCTTTTAAATGTCATTTTATGTTTACAGTACCTCTGGGATGTGCGTGGCGCTCAGCGTTTTGTTTTACATTAGTTTTGCAACCCAATAACGCGTGTTAGTTGATGTGGAGGCTATGATCAAGAAGCGGCCCCCTTTTTTATATTTTGGCACCCAGACTCATGACAGTAGTCTCTCTTCTGTGTTCTGTGTTGATAATGAACTTATTTCAATTCTTTGGGTTCATAAAAAGGTCAAGTTCGCCACTTGACCTGACAGCAGCAGCAGTAGCTATGTGACCTTGTTTCACCTCTTTACAACCCTCAGCTGTTGAGCAATAAACTCCCAAACTCCCAGGCTGAAAATAAATGATATTTAAGCGTTTTGCTAAGGCGTGGACGCAAATATTTCACATTTGGTATGAAGACTTTTCTGTTTGTTTTTCATTTGGTCACATCTCTCTAAATAATTTATGACAATAATAAATACATGTTTTTTTTTCTTTTGTAATTGTACATCAAAATATTTATTTTAACAAAAAAATAATCTAAAAATATTTGGTGTATACTGCCCAAATCAGTAATGATGCTGGAGGTAATTTCCATAAGTTTCGTAAGAAGCGTGAATGTATGATGATGCTCTATTTGTTGCGATGAATGGATGGGGGTGGGGGAGATCTGAGAGTAGGGGGTGTTGTGCTTGCTCCATCTGTCTCGCCATGCAGTCTTGCATAAGGGTGAATGGCAGGAGGGGGGTATATAAGATTAACCCCCTACCACTGTGGTGCTTTGTTATTGGTTTTTAGTGTATTTGAGGAAGAAGTGCTTTAATTTGTTTTTATTTTGATTAATTTACCTTTTATAAAAGTAAAAAGTTATAAGGTTACATCACCTGTTAATATCCCCAAGTACTATATCAATCAAGTTTTAATGAAAACACTGAAGAATGTTTTTGTGCGGTTATTTTATTTTTTATTTTTTTGTATTTCTTTTTGTGTGAAGAAGAACATATTCTATAGTAAAACTCTCTTTGCCCTCAGCGCACAGGTACACGCCGTCGCTACCAAGATGATGGCATTTCAGATGATGAAATTGAAGGGAAAAGAACCTTTGATCTGGAGGAGAAATTGGAATGTGGAAAGTTTGGCTCCGAGCTTATCAAGTACATGGAAGGAAAAGGTGAGATGTTCTCAGATAAATTACGATTCACTAATTTTACTGGTATAATAACTGCTGTATTTTTCAGGTCATAAGGAGCTCTTAAAATCAGTTAATTTTCTTACAAATCTGTCAAAATGTCGAGGTGTAATTTTAGTAAACTTGAGTTGCTGACTTGAATTGTTGCTGTTATTATGGACACTGTAGTCTGGACCCTTTGGGGTGATGCATACTGTGTGCACATAAACATATTGTTATGTTGTGCTGTTTAGTATTGTGTGTTACAACTGAACAATGTTGAGTTATTGTGAATAAAGTTTGACTTATCTGTTCCGTTGCTCTCTCTGCAAAGGCTGGTTGTTGCAGATAAGAGGCAACATGCATAACAGCAGAGCTTGCTAGAAAATATACAGTTCCCCCCCCCCCCTCCTCTTCAGGCATTCTGGGTAGTGTAGTCACAACCTTATATATTACTGTTTTCTTTATACACTGTTTAATCTGGTGTACCACATGGTCTGAAAAATACGCAGCATTTCTTCAATTTCATTTTGTTTGATGTTTGTTAAATTTTATATTTAGGAAAACTAAGTTAGTGCAGTTTCTTTGCTCAATGTTTACGAATTACATTTTTGTTCAAATTCACACATTGTTGCACTGGCATCAAGAACATTTAAGATCAAGTTCAGAAGAAAATGTTGATAATAAAGCTTATTGAATTTCGATTTGAATTTGTTTGAGTTAACTGGGCATTGGTTCAAGCAAGACAACACCATGATCATTTCTATTGCCGCCTCACATTAACTCTGGCTCACCTTAACCAGACCAGTAAAAATGTCTGTAACTTGCTTATGCTTGCATGGTCTTTTATGAGAAGATCTCCAGAAGCATGTGTGACGCTGGTCACTGTGGTACTGTCATGTCAGTGTTCATATGTTGTTTAACTTTCTATCCTGACATAGTTATGGCATTGGTTTTGGTTGCTTTTAAATACTATTGACTTATCTGGTGACTTGTTAATAATTGTCATCGTCTATTCTCTTGTAATTTGATTTAAATCCAAATTGTGTTAAATTTGTTTTTAAAGTATTAGAATGGTTCTGTTTTGTCTTTGTTTCTTTTGCTTCATGCCTCTAGGTTACACTTTGAACAATGTAGAGATATGAATTATGCTTCAAAAATTAACAGGAAATTAAATGATTGTTGAAATGTTTTTCATGTTCAAGTGTGTGTGTGTTTTTTTTTTAAATATATAAATCAGATTGTAATTTAAAAGACTCCTTGAGATTTATCCCCATCTTTTGTCTTCCGTCTAGATTTCACGTTTGAATACATTCAGAGGGAAGGGCTCCGAGATCCTATTGTTTTTGAGACATCGGACGGCCTCGGTTTACAGTAAGTCACTATTACTGCTTAAATGCTGCCTCCCAAACAGATGCAGACTCCATCTGTTTTATTTAAAAAATATTCCTGTTGAGAATCAACTTTATTAAAGCATGAAGTAAAGCAAATGTTCTCTCTTACAGAATGCCAGATTCAGATTTCAGTGTCAGTGATGTCAAACTGTTTGTTGGTAAGTTTGTGGTTTTAGAACAAAAGTGATTTTTGTTTTGAGTCAAAATATAGTACGTGTACCTGCTGCACTTTAAAATGAAATGTTGTCAAATATAAATGTTTTAAACAAATAAAACAAGTTGGTCTAAACTTTGCCGGCCACCTCTGCCTTTGCAGCTTCTTGTTGGCAAAATGTACCTTACTCAGGAACAGCAGTATGTAGAGCAGGGATATCTGAAAAACCAGTAGAGGATATTATGAAGCTCTCCCTTCTTTTAATTTCACAACTTCCTGACCCATCATGTGGTGTTTTGAGTTCTAGTAAAACCAAGTTTGTTTTTTTTTCCTCCAGTGTATTTCTTTTTAGAATTGTTCAGTTGGAAAGCTATCACTGCTTTTGTCTATCAACCTTAGATATCGACATACTGATATTTTTCTTGAAATGAGCTTAACAAATTGATCACAGTCATTATAAAGTGATGGGAGAGAGCAACAAAGATTAAACATTTAAGTATTAGGCCATGTTTTTTGTAATATATATATATAATCACAGCAAGAGGCTTACCCAAAAAAGGCACAAAAGTTGTGATAATTTTGTTTTAATGAGTCGCTAAAGTCAAAGTTTTTGGTAATAGACAGACTTCATTAAAAACAAAGTTACCATTTAGAATTTGGAAAGATTGTCTCATAATTTAACAGCTTTTTTAGCACGACTGAATCGTTGCATTCTAGGTATGAGGTGCTATGTAACAGATAACAAAAAATTTTGTTTTTTTTTCCTAATCTTATGGGTCAATGTGATCTAGGCTAAAGTTGTTTGACACAGACGTTTAATTTGCTCTATTTTTAATTATGTTACAGGTAGTCGACGCATTGTCGATGTTATGGATGTGAACACCCAGAAAGGAATTGAGATGTCTATGGCTCAGTGGCGGCGCTACTATGAAACACCCCCATCAGAAAGAGAAAAACTTTACAATGTCATCAGCCTGGAGTTCAGTCACACAAGGCTGGAGAATCTGGTCAAGCGACCGGCTTCAGTGAGTTAACATCTTTTAAGTTGTATCTCCAGTGAAGATTGTTCTGTTTTATTGCAGTGTAAAAAAAGCTGGCCTATTTGAATCCTAAATTTAGTTTAGGATGAGGGTCAGAACAGCATCTGCTCTGTTGGTGCAACACTTTGTAGATGATCTAATGCTTAGCAGAGTGGGAGCTGCAAGATGGGTTTAAGTAAAATTTCTTTCTTTAGGTGGACCTTATCGACTGGGTGGACAACATGTGGCCTCGTCATCTCAAGGAGAGACAGAGAGATTCAACTAATGCCATCATAGACATGCATTATCCCAAAGTACAAAAGTGAGTCTACTGACAAGCTCGGCTGCATTCAATATTTACAACGTGACTCTGGTGCAGTACTGATCCCACTTTAACATGCTCAACTACGTTATTTTCTCTGTTTTGCAGTTGTTTTCTATACTTTGATCCCAATGCTGGCTATGTTTTTCATTTTTTTCTCTTCATCTTCCAGGTACTGTCTCATGAGTGTGCAAGGCTGCTTCACAGATTTCCACATTGATTTTGGGGGGACCTCAGTTTGGTACCACATCCTTCGAGGAGGAAAGGTCAGACTCGGCACTCCTCTAAAAAAAGTGCCACTGAGTTTATCATTCTTATGTTAACACTGTTTTTCTATCAGTATTGTCAGAAAATAAAGATCAACGCAAGTCACTCTGACATCCAGCATGATAAACTAAAGTACACTTCATTCATCTCAAATGATTTTTTTTTTCTTATGCAGGTGTTTTGGCTGATTCCACCCACTGCTCAGAACCTGGAGATGTATGAGAATTGGGTTTTGTCAGGAAAGCAGGGCGACATTTTCTTGGGGGACAAATGTTACGATTGTCAGAGGATAGAGCTAAAGCAAGGCAACACCTTCATAATCCCTTCAGGTGTGTCATCTATCATAACCATTCCACGTCTTCTCTAATCTGTAGTCTGTGCACTGACTCCTTCCCCACTCGCTGTGTTGTACGTGTTGTAGGATGGATTCATGCTGTGTACACCCCAGAAGACACTTTGGTCTTTGGTGGGAATTTCCTTCACAGCTTCAACATCCCCATGCAGCTTAACATCTACAACATTGAGGATCGCACACGGGTGAGACACATTTCACTCCAAATACACATGAGAAGATTTATTTGGTAATATCAGTATTTTTGTGTTAAAATTGTAAAGTGTAGTTGTGGCTATTCAATATTATTTATTCTGTTTTTATCTTGCTCATTTAGGTGCCAGCTAAGTTTCGCTACCCTTTTTATTATGAGATGTGTTGGTATGTTTTGGAAAGATACCTTTATTGTCTGACCAACATCTCCCACCTCACACCAGAGTTCCAAAAATATTCACTTGGCATAGGTAAACACTATGGATTACTGCTCTTCTTCTTTTTTTATTTTCTCACTTGATGGCACAGATGACTTAAATATGTCTGTTTTTTATAGGACTGACTCCATCTGACCTTGAAATCAGCGACCCTTCAAGAAACGAAGCCTTTGAAGGAATTGACAGTGACATGGAAAATGAAATCAAGGTCAAGGAAGAAGAGTTTCATCAAGATCAGAAGGCCCATCTCATCACTCCTCGGCATGTCCTAACTCCATTTGAGTTGGAGGGATTGTGGAATCTGGTAGGGAAGCTGGAGGAGCTGCCATCCCACAAAAAGTGCGTTCCTACTGGGATTAGGAATGCAGCTGCCCTGCTTGATGACATGAAGGTGGGTCCTTTTGGGGTTTCTGCAGGTTGTAAATCATGATGAATGCTATCTTACTATTTTCCACCTCTCATTGTTGGGTTCAGGCTGTTCTAAAGGAATGTGCAAAGGACAATGTCAAGTTGGCACACACTGGGGAACCTATTGTCAAATGGCCTGAAAGGGTGAGCCGAGAGCATGTTTCTTAACAGATGTTTATGAAGTAGAAGCGTGTCAAATATTTAAAACACAAGATCTGATTGACAAACGTGTTTGAACACATTGTATTTTCAAAGCTCGCTTAATTTTTGAATGTAGACGTTGTAGAAAATTCTAGATAATACAACTATTCTGCATTTCCTTTTTAAGTAGAGCTTTTATTGTATTTCCACCTCTACAGCATTGTAGTAATTTCCAAGGTTTTATTCAGCTATAATAAAACGGCATAAAGATTTTTATTGCAACTGGAAGCTATAAGAAAAGTGTGTTATGTAAGCCAATCTGGGAAAGGATTAGGGTTAGAAACACTAAAAGCTAAAGTAATACAGCAGGTCTTGTGTGGATTCTGTTGTCTTATGTATGCTAGATTCAAAGCACAAAGACAAGAGTTTTAAAAATGATAGGTATTGCCTTGTACTGACGTATTTGTTCATTTTTACTGCTGAATTCCCTTAGCCCTCCTGGTACCAGCCCCTCATTCCTCCACCGCCTGTTCTTTACCGCCCTCGTCTGGGCCCTTCTCTCCACAAACATCAGAGGCCTACCAAACGCTCTTCCATCTCGGCCCTGAGGCGCAGGCGGGTGAGGTGTAAGCGCTGTTCTGCCTGCTGCCGAAAGGAATGTGGCAATTGTCAATACTGCCACGACATGAGGAAATTTGGTGGACCTGGACGGATGAAAAAGGGCTGCATCATGAGACAGTGTTTAGCAGTAAGAAACTTGTTTTATTTCATTACAATTATTCTGCTTTTAAAAGTTCTGACGATTTGTTGTCATTTTTGTTTTCTTCTGCAGCCTGCATTACCAAACACAGCAAGATGTACTGTATGTGGAGAAGGGGAGTTTGATGAATCCAACCCGAGCACTCACTCCCTCATGGAGTGTACTGGATGTTCACTGATCGTCCATCTGCAATGTGTTAAAGTAAGTCTTCTTGAACTTTTTTTTTTGGTCTTATTATTTTTTCCCCCCTATTTTTCTTTTTATATGTACAACTTTCTCTCTAAAACGACATATGAAACTGCAAGAATCTTATGGTGCATTCACCCCGGGCGTGACAGACGCGTCAAAATTGGATCTCTCTTTTGACCCTTGTCAAATGGCGGTTTTTCTAGCATAACCATCGATCCAGCTCAGTGAGCTCTGTAACGGGCTGGCGATCTGTCCAGGGTGTATCCTACCTTTGCCCAACAGTAACTGGGACAGTTTCTGGGGACCCCGCGGTCCCCGTGGGTTGAGAAAATGGATGGAAGATCAGGATGAGAATGCTCGCATTGCACCACCATGTCGAATGTTTATTTCTACTATGAGTGTAACGGATCAGAAAACTCACGGTTCGGATCGTGTTACAGTTTTGGGGTCACAGTTAGAATCATTTTTTGGATCAGTAATAAGTTAAAAAAAAAACAATAAGATAAAAGCCTAAAATTACTTTTTTGAAAGACTTTAAAAATTGCCTTCTTTTCCTGGCAATTTTGTTTTATTCTTTTGGCTTGCCATACAGCCTTCCCATGAGCAGGAGATCTTCCTCACTGGAAGATCTGAACCCAGACACGGAGACGTGCACCGATGCTTTTATTCAGCTCTTCAAAATAAATAAACCTGATCTCTCAATATCTTCCATGATGAGTTTGAGAGTCATTTTATTCTTGACATAACTGATAAAAAAAATGTTTCATAGCAGAGCAGTTAACACTGCAAAAATTTCAGACGCAACAAAACGCGTGCAGTGCTACAGACGATGCTAAATGATATTTAAGACTTATGATCATGATTAAAAAATCAAGTAGAATCTCAGGTTGAGTCGAGTATTTGGTCCGTTCTGTCACTAAGCAGATTAAATGGTCACTGACATGTCATCTGTGAATTTATGTTTCAGGATCCTGCTGAAGGAAAGGTCAATAAAGATCTACCCAGCTGCTGGGAATGTCCGAAATGTTATCAAGGAAAAGGTTCAGCATCAGAGGTACAAAAAATGGTTTTCATTCTTTCTGAGATTTTTTGTCTCTTCTTCTTCTTTCCCACTCAAGTTTCTACCTCAGCAGCCTCTAGTTTAGAAATGATGATAGCTGTCTCTTCTTTCACATCAGTCCTCCAGCACTGAGGAAAGTGAAGAGTCGGATGCCTCAACATCCAAGCTTTCTTATCGAGAAAGGACCAGCATTGGTGACGGGGGAAGGCGTGGAAGACGCACTGGAACACCTGCCAGACCCACAGCACCCCCGCCCTCACAGAAACTGCTACTGCAGCATCAGCAAAGCCGCAAAAGAGCGAGCGCGCTGGAGCTCAGACTCAAGAAGAGGGTGAGTCTGATCCATTGTAGATGTTCTAGTGTTGTTATAAGCTTTTTTTTGCCGGGGGTGTTACCTCAGTGTCTTGCTTTTCATGACATTTTTCTCAGCATTAAACTGGTTTGATAGATGCAGTGATGAACCTCGCTGCCTTTGCCAAGATTTTCTTTGTCTCATCGTCTTTTAGACTTTTATTAATGGCTTTTGTCTTCTCTTTGTTCCAGATAAAACTAGAACGGACTAAACTTTTAACAGTAAGAAGCACTTTTTTGACAATAATTCTGCTGCACTTCTTCATTCTATTAATGTTGCTTTATTTAGATCTTTGTTAAGGTTTTAACACCAAGAACATGATTTTCCCCACAGAGAAGACGATCATCTCTAGATCGCTCTTCTAGGTTGTTGGGGTCCCGGCTGCTGTCCCGCCTGCGCTCTCCATCCAGCAGACTACTTCAGGGCAGAGGCCGGGGCTCCATCTGGGCCGGTGGCTCGCCTTACAACAGTGGTGCAGGGAGGACGGGGTCCTTACTGCGTCAGCAGACTCCTCATGGCCTGATGCTTGAGCCCAAAGGAGAGCCGCGCAGAGGCCGGGGAAGAGGTGTTAGGCTTCGTGGAGGAGGAGCAGGACGAGGCGTCAGAAGCGTCGGGAGCCGTAACGACATTGAGGAGGATACCGAGGACAGCAGCAGCAGCACAAACAGCAGCAGCAGCGACGACGAGGATGAAGAGGAGAGCGTGCTGAGCAATGGCAGGGGAGGGGATAAAGAGAACTGGCCTCGTTTGAGGAAAGGACAAGGGGCCAAAGAGAGAGATCAGGACGGTAGTGAGGCTTCTAACCAAAATGGTGCGGAGGAGGAGATGGATCAGGATACTTTGAAGGAAGATAAAGACATGCATCTTAAAGTGACACTCCAAAGACCAATCAGAGCAAAGCAAGACCCCTCAGCCATTGTCCCCAAATTAGAAGCCATTGCCCCTCACACTGCATCTTCCGCTACACACAACCAGAGTTGGGCCCTCCTCAGACCTCCAATTAGAAACAATGGCCCGTGTTCTGATCACCTCTCCAAAAGGCACACGCCGCCTCTCACTCGGAGCGGTAATTTAGGCTCCCGCTTTCCCCAAACGGAGAGAACGGGTGCCTCCAAAAGAACAAGACTCGATAAGCCAGCTAAGCTGAGCAATGGTGCTTCCTCATCTTCATCAGCCGAGCTTCATCATCTTCGCATCCCTCTATCGGCTCTGCAGGAGGGAGGGGGCGAGGCGGACAGGGAGAGCAGTGGGAATGGCCCGGCCTGTGAGAGGGAGGTGTGGGTGTCTGTCTTCCGTTACTTAAGTCGAGCAGATCTTTGCCTGTGCATGGCTGTCTGCAAGAACTGGTACAAATGGTAAGACCTGTTCATAGGTTAAGTTTTATTCAAAGTCATCTTTATTTAAAAAACAAAACATCTTCAAAGTGAGGAGCATGTTTTTTTTCCTGCCCTTCTCAAAGATACTTCAACTTGTGAATTAGGGATGTCTGGGATCTAACTAGCAACCTATGTTTATAATATCAAATCTTTTATCATAACCCACCAAAACAGTAGGTTTAGGGTAACTTGATCAGAAAGTTGGTGTCATAGATGTTGCAACTATCATATTTACAGACACAATTTGCAAAGATCATTCATGTTGACACAACCATAACACTAGTGTTTGTATTAAAATGATCTCCATAGTTTCTAAGCTACAAAACTCACTATTTTCTGGTTATTCTGTCTAAGATGGGCCCTTATCAGAAAGTTTGTTTCGACACAATCTATTACATAGAAGCTGTGTCACTTTTTCAACCATTCTTTTACATTTCTGGTCAAACCCAATCAGGACAGATTGCTACATTACTGTCTTTATGTAAAGTAGTCATTTTACCTAATTGATCATTAATTGTATTTAGACTCAGTTTTTATAGATTTTTGGAGCTCCTGAAGATGTATTTATTTCAACAAGGTTTTTATTCAGGCTTATAGATATTTTAAAGGTTTTGAAAGGTAAGGTTGTGACAAAAGGTTTTAATGGTACCAGTTTATCAAATCCAACCGTTAACATTATTTTGTTCAATTGGTGGGGAAAACGGCCAAAAAACTTTTCAACTTAATGGAGTCTGTACTTTCATGTGGTTTCCAGGACTGGCTTTAAAATATTGACAAGTCAAAAATCCAATATTAGTCGTCAAATTTGTGGCTCGGATTTTTCAATATTTTTTATTAATATTATTAGTTTTTGTTTGTAAGAATTCAGAATTTTTAAATTAACGATTCATTTATTTTTATACCTTGTTAAAATTGTTTGGACTAGAAATGTTTAATGAAGCATAGTTTAATCTTGGTTTACTTGATCTTGAACTTCTAAATTCAATCAATTAGTTGTCCTGACAGCAATTCCTAGCCCTTCTGCTTTCCCTCGTTTTCAAGAAATTCTCTTTTCTCCTACTGAGGAACTAGATTTGGATTAAAGTGATTTCAAGCTTCTAGGAAAGTCTTTTAAACTGAGAAGAAAACATGCGCACACATTAAGTAAACATGGACCCACAGTTTTGATTTTCCTCATGTTGTTAAAACACCACATTCTTTGGTGTTAATAAAGTAAAGCGGTAACCTGCTGGGCATCAGTACATTAGTTTTTGTAAAACCTGTGCTTCAGTGTTCACGAGAGGCTTATGTAAACAGCTATTTTTGTCAAACACACAACGGTCAGGTTGAGTTCAGTTGTGACCATGGGTAGGTGTATTTAAGAGATGCTTTTGTGACTGAATTCTAGCGTTTTTACTTACTTCATTCATTGATTCTAGTTGTCCAACTTTAGTTTGTCTATAAGGTTTGCTCAGGTTTTAGCTCTCACAGATATTTGATCACTATGGTTGTTCTCTTAACTTTAGGTCTACTATTCTTTTCATATAAACTAGTTATAGTCTGAGAAGATTTTTACAGCAAAGCAAACAACCATGTAAATATCTGGAGTTTGCTTCATTTTTGGGTGATTTGTCGCTCTAGGAATATTCTCATTATGTATAATCAGTGATTCCTCCATTGCCTATTTGTGTTTTTATTTTGCATCATGTGTGATGTTATTCCACTGATGCTCCAGTATTTAGATTTAACTAGAAAAAAAGTAATTTTAATGTGTTAGATTTTCAAATTTGTTCTTTTTTCAAATTTTTTTCCAATTGTCTGATAACTATTCTTTATTTTAACTTATTTCTTAAAAAAACAGTAGTATAATGAGGCTGTATCCTTCTTTGATCTGCTTCTATGTTATAACGGTACTTTAGAAATGTCTCTTACATTTTCAGACTTATGAGACCCAAACAAAATGATTGAGATACTTCTTAAGTTTTATTGTTTGAAATTGTATTGTTAGTCTTTCTTGTTGTTTCATAACAGTCATCTAAACTTTTTATAATCACCCTCATGGTGTTTTTATGCATCGATTTGGACTTTTCTTTTAACAAATGTGATATTAATATTTAGAACTGAAAGATAATGGTTGGCTTTTTGAATATTTTTCTCCTCCTCAGGTGTTTAGACAAGCGGCTTTGGGCTCGGATTGACTTGAGCAGCAAGCGCACAGTAACTCCTCAGGCTCTGACGGGTATCATCAAGAGACAGCCGGTCACGCTCGACCTGTCCTGGACCAACATTTCCAAAAAACAGCTCAACTGGCTTGTTGGCCGCTTACCTGGTACATAGGCACACATGTTTTTTTTTAAAATGATATATATTTGATTTAGCAAAACGGTAAATGTTGATTAAATAGTTTTTTATAATCTGATTTGCAGGACTGAAGGATCTGGTGCTGGCAGGTTGTTCCTGGTCCTCTATTTCTGCTCTCTGCTCCTCTGGTTGTCCTCTCCTCCGCTCTCTGGACTTGGGATATGCAGATGGAGTGAAAGACTCGCAAATTAGGGATCTAGTAACTCCTCCAGGTGAGTAGATGACAACCCCACAGGTACATGGAAACATGTACAAGTCTTAGTTTGTTTTTCCTTTCTCTGTGCGCTCTTTTTTTGTTGCTCTTTTCCCTTTAAACTACTCTCAATAATTTGTTTGTCTGTTTTTCCTTATGTGCGAATGGCCCATCTGGTCCAGGCTGTGATAACCGCAGTCAGTTTCGGAGCGTGCAGTGTTTGCGCCTTGCAGGCCTGGACATCAGCGACTCGACTCTGAGGCTGGTGATCCGCCACATGCCTCATTTAACAAAACTGGATCTCTCTCATTGCAATGTCCTCACCGACCACTCCATCAACCTACTGACTGCAGTGGGCTCTTCCACCCGAAACACACTCACGGAACTCAATCTTGGAGGTGAGAAAAAGTTGTATGCAAAATGATAGGTTTATATTCAGCCGTGCATTTCATTTTAGCTGATTTATCCTGTCCTCCTTCTTTGTAGGCTGCAGCAAATTGACAGATGCGTGTCTGAAGTTCCTGCGCCGTCTCTCGTGTATCTCAGAGCTTGACCTGAGAGGTTGCAAAGGGGTTTCCAGAAAAGCCTGTGAGGCCTTCATCTCAGAGCTGTCGGTCAACACACTTTACTGCCTGTCAGATGAAAAACTGATCCAGAGGATATCCTAGATTCCTGCCTTTCTGTCTCACTGCAGCCATGATTTGAAATGCAAAAGCTTTGGGTGTGGATCCGCGTGTGAGTCTGCATGACATTCAGGCAGTACATTTCACATGCAAAAGGGGGTGGGGTCTGCAATTGGAGGGTGAGAGCTTGGACTTCATCACTTGGCTGGTTGTGAGGAACTAACTGGGTTGGCTTGGCTGCAAAAACAGATCTTTTTTCCTGCATACCTATAAAGAAACTCAGGATGTTTTGTGTTATTTTTGAGATAATTAAATGCTCTCTTTAAGAGGCATAATGTTTTTTTTTTCTATTGGCAAGAAAGTAGAAGACCACTAGCTAAGCTGTATTTCACACTCTGTGAAGAACCTCCTTGATGGTCTTGATTCAAGATCCCAGTTTAAGAGATTAGCAAATACATTGGGGTTGCATCTTTAAACATAGTTGTACTGATTGATTTGTCTGATTCACACTTGTCTTATTTGTTTATATATTTGAAGCTTATTTCTAAAAGATTTGGATGCTTAAAAAGTCTTTTTTTCCACAAATGCTACATGCACAATTGCTATTTTTTGTAAATCTATTTAAAGGTTAAAAAAAAAAGACGTTCGCATTAGACTACTGGAACAGCTTATGTTTACCAGCCATTAAGTGCAACAGCAGTCCAGTTGTATAAACCTCAAGAGGACACGGTTGTGAGTGTGTAAGAAGGTACAAAGTCGGCGTGAATAGGCAATCAACACGGCTGCGAGACCTCACCCCAACATTAGGGCAGGTTGCATTAAGCGAGGGATAAGAAGCCAAGGATACGTTAAAGAAAAAATGGTGCATTTTCAAACAGCAGTTAAAAGTTCAGGTGCTATTATTCCCAAACTCGAAATGCTTTGTTTTTGTACAGAGATGACATTTAGTTAATATTCTAGCTCCACATCGCTGTGGTATACATGTTTTTTTTTTTTAAGGGATGGAAATAAAATGTGATCTATTTTTCACTTGTCAAATTCAGCGTAGAGATTCTGTTTGGAGAGTTTGCTCATTTCTTTTTTTAAGTGTTGTGTATGAAAGTTCTAGACTCCTGGCCATATCCTTCAAAGTGAATATACCTATATAAATATTTACTTTTGTGTAAATGTTTTTTTTTCCTTATTTAGATTATGAAATGGGAATCCTGTAGCATTGTAATTATTTTTCGGACGCTTCTTTTTTTCCCCCTTCTACACCATGTTATTTGTGTTATTTTTCAAGAAAAATAAAAAATATATAAATTGTCATTTATGGCTGTTTGCATCAGAAAAACATCCGCTCAACCAGGCTCCACCCAGTCTGTCCATAACCTGGAAACAAAGCGGCTGATAAATAAATAAGGCAGCTGGGGCTGCAACAACACCACATTCCCGGCCAGGCTGCGATGCGCTCGGGGACGGAGCTGCCTTGCAGATGTGCTCTGGTGGCGGCGAAAATGGGTGGAAAAAGCCGTCATCCAATCTGACGCCCTGAAGTCGTCTCACTGAAAAAAAAAGAGTGGGAGAAGGGCTCTGTTTTGACAGATTCCAACCCTGCGATGGAAACTGGATAGTTGCAGCTTCACCGGGGAGGCTAGCTAACTTTGACAGCCGACTTTCTAACCCTCCCCTCCTCCTGACGAGAACATTTTCATCTTCAGGATGAACGGACGCTGCGGTGCTTTAGTGTTCAGCTAAGTCAGCTGCTGTTTATTAAATGGGAACCAGGTGCCGAGACACACCGGGAGCAATGTTGTTAGCCAGTTAGCTAACATTCTACCAGCTAGCTGCTAGTTAACTAACACTTAATTAGTGGGCTGAGTTAGCCTAACTAACTCAGCCCACTAATTTAGACAATTCATTCTTTTAAGTTTAGTTGCTTTTTGCACATAATTTAATACAATTGTTAATCTTCCGGCACATAGTTTTATTTATTTATTTATTTATTTAGAGATAATCAGGTTTTTTTGCTTTAGTCTAAGCTAGGTGGCTAACCAGCTGTGCGTATCGGCAGAGCTTCTTGTAGCTTCAGCAGTTCATCCCTGCCAGCGACAGCCATGGCTCAAGAGGCGTTCCCTTTGCATGTTCTTGTCTGGAACAATCAGTACTTGGAGCTCGACAGAGAGCTGCAGAAGAAAGGGGTGAGTGTGGAGGCTGGAGAAATGTGTGTTTATGAACGCAGTGACTGCATTGCGCTAATGATGCTGGTGTGTTCCCCGTTTTGCAGCACGACTTGGAGCGCATCGATCCACGAGGACGCACCCCGCTGGAGCTGGCCGTGTGTCTGGGCCACCTGGAGTCCACCCGGGTGCTGCTCCGACACGCTGCAGACCCGACCTACTGCAACGCGCAGGGCTGGACCAGTGAGTGCTGGGCGTCTGCTCGGCTGCTGGGAGGACGAGGAAGCTGACTGTCTTGTTTTTAGTCTTACAGGAAGCTGTGAGCACGGGGGACCCTGAGCTGGTGCAGCTGGTGCTTCAGTACAGAGATTTCAAGAGAGCAACTGAGAGACTGGCGGGCATCCCCGAGCTGCTCAGCAAACTGAGACAGGTAAACCAGTTCACCTGGTCTGCTCAGTTGTCAAAAAAAAGTCAGATCCTGAATTGCTCAAGTTTATACAGCAGTGTTTACACTTTGAACTATCAACATCTGACAAAACTGTCTTTCACTCCTCCAGGCTCGGGACTTTTATGTGGAGATGAAATGGGAGTTCACCAGCTGGGGTAAGATGATTGTGTGAATATTTCCTTTTTTAAATTTTATTTACACAGGTCAATTTCAGCACCACATTAGCTGGACAGCTCCTCCAGCACCAGACTGCATCCAATGGACCAAACTCAGGACAGCAGACATCAGTGTCTTCTACAAGTTTGTTTAAAGCACTACCTTACTAGGGATTAAAGTCCCACTCTCGTCATCATCTGATCTGTTGCAAAAGCATTCCCAATGGTCTTTTAATTATGACTATGCCTTTTTAAGTCAAACTAATAAAAAAAAGTATTTTTTGGACATAGTTTCTGCAGAGCAGCAGTAGTTTGTTAGACATTACCCTCTGAGTTGTGGGTGGGACTCTTGATGTGGATCCCCACTTCCCATCATCTTTTTGAACTCTCTCACACTATCTTACAGCCCGTCACAACTCTAACCTAATATTAGTGGTGCAACAAAAATATCTGAGCTATCCAGCAGGACAGTTTTGAGGCAGATGCCACCTCAGACGAGGAAAAGGAAAACGTAAATGTATGTATTTGTGTGCAAGTGATACATCAGAGTTGACCGGAGAGCCTGGGGCTTGAGAAATGTAGCTTCTACATCAAAGTTACAAGCTTTTTCCAGCAGCGTTTTATTGTTTGCTCCTGACTTATAGTAATTAGAATAAAAAGGAAAACTTTTAGATTTATTTTCTTTATATACATATCATGAGAAAAATACCACAAGAATGTTAAAAACACCAAAACACAATTTCTTATATTCAGATTCTGATCTGATGTCCAACATCACATCACAATAAATGATTTGTTGATGACTATGTTTGTTTTAAAAGCTCAAAGATAAAACCTTATGTTTTGGAAATTACGACATCATGTTCACCAGTTATGTCAAACAAAAATACTCCTATTTAAAACTAGAATGTAGTTTTACATACTTTAAAGGAAGCATTTAAAAATGATAAATCCAAATAACCTGCAAATGTTGTAAACACATATTGCTCTTTATAAAAACTAGATTTAAAACTTGTGATATAATTCAATCAAACAAAAAAATCTTTAAATTTAAGGTTGATGGGATTTTGGAGCTGTCTCAATCAAATCACATTTTATTTCTAAAACACTTCAAATGTAACAAAGTGTTACCTTGTAAACACATTTTTCGACTTAAAATCTGAAAGAAAAAACCAAAAGCTTTCAACATACTCAAACATTACCCACTCAATAGTATGAAGCATAAAGTCCCTTCCCCCCAATTAAGGTAAGAAGCCAGCGCCGGGACATCCCACTGTAACGACCCTGTTGACTGAGGAGGCTTCATCATTGGTGTGGTGGAAACACTGGAGTTTAAAACAAGATGTGAAAGGAATCAAATATATAAAAGTAAAAATCAGAGATTAATAACCAGATAGATGAATAAACCTAAATAGATTGATATAAACCACCAAAAGTGAATAAAAAAGATCAAATACGTAAAAGGAAAAAGTATGAATACATAAAATAATGTAAATATGAAATAGAAATATATAACTCCAGATCTCCAAAGTAATTCTCAAAGTTTTGCTTGTGTTCATATTCTTGCTGAATTTTTCTTTCAGTGCCTTTGGTGTCAAAAGTGTGTCCCAGTGATGTTTACCGGGTGTGGAAGAGTGGCTCTTGCCTCCGGGTGGACACCACTCTTCTTGGTTTCGAGCACATGACTTGGCTGAAAGGGCGGCGCAGCTATATTTTTAAAGGAGGAGGTTTGTAATTTTTTTTTTTTCAGTGTTATCACAAGCTGAGCACATGCTTAAGATTAAAAATAATTCTCAATCTTGGAAAGCATGAAACATTCTAGGACTGCTCTTATTTTTTTATGCGACTTGGCTGTTTCAGATGACGGTGCTGTGGTGATGGAGGTGGACCACGAGAAGCAGGTGGTGTACACCGAGCCGCTCGTGTTGTCCCCGCGTGACGCTCCCTCCCTCCTTGCAGCCATGCAACCGTCGCAAGAGAACACCGCCCAGAGGCTCACGTCTCCCATCGTCTCCACACACCTCAACACTCGCAACATCGCCTTTGAGCGGTAAGCTATATTGCACTTCTCAAAATAATACATTTCTTGTAATATTTATATACAATATTTTTGCATTATTTAGTTCATTTATGTACAGAAACTTTCGTTTAATGATGATAATTTGTAGGAATAAGTCTGGAATCTGGGGCTGGCGTTCAGAGAAGAGTGAGGTCGTCAGCGGATACGAAGCCAAGGTAATCTGATCCACCATATTTTAAGAAGCTGTGGGGTGATATTGATAAATCATGCTAATACAATGTTTAAACTGAAAATGCCAGTTCATTTTATTGATTGATGCAAATGATTTATAACATACAATGAAGCCTCAGAATACAAGGGAAACTTTACTTTCTTGTATTTCCTGGATTTATTTCTGTTTCTTTTTCAAATGTGCCCTTTTGTATTTTCAGATATATTTATTGATGTTTCATTTTTTTGTTTAAGAATCAATTTATGAATCAGTACAGGAATTCTGCAGCGTGTCCTCTAGATGGCGTTTCCTTGAAACTGCTTAGTTTATAAAGTGCTGTTTTCGCAGATAAACTTGTTGTAAAATACATAAAATGATTGTTTTTTCTTATATATATATATAAAAAAACCATTTAGAAATATCCAGAAACACTAAAAATGTGTTTGATAAATGATGAAGCGAACGTAAACGAACCAGAAAGATTTATTCATATGTTTTTTTAAAATAAAAAGCCTGTGTTTGAGGTTTTTTTTTGCGTGTCCAGGTTTATAGTGCTACCAACGTAGAGCTGGTGACTCGATCGAGGACAGAGCATCTCTCAGACCAGGACAAGTCCAGATGTAAAGGTAAAAACACAAAGTGCCTCTATAAAGAGAGTGATGGAGGAGTAAAAGAAAAGCAAACTGATGCAGTCACTAGTCACGTCTTGTCTATGCTTTATATTAACCCATAAGAGCCCATGGGGACATCAATTTAACAAAAATATGTCATTTTAAGGAAAAACGGTTCTGGGTCTTTATGGGTTAAATCATGTTTGTGTTTAAAAGAACATCATACCTGTCCAGATAGTTATATTTTTCATCTTCTCAGGCTCAAAAACACCTCTGCAGTCTTTCTTGGGGATTGCTGAACAACATACAACTCACAACGGGGTACGATTTATTATTTCCTGCACCCTTAACGTTTACACTTCCTATTACAATTAACAGATGTTTATGTCACTCGCAGAGCAATGTGTCACAGTGTGCCAGTCCTCACAACCCCACAGCCATCACAGCTGAGGAATACTTCGACCCGGAGTTCAACCTGAACGGCCGGGACATTGGGCGACCCATCGAGCTCACTAGCAAAGTTCAAAAGTACCATAAAATTGTGAACAGCAGCTTGTTTTCACCTTTGATGGTTCTGATCATTTTTACTTTTGTTTCCCTGTTGCTTTGTCCCTTTTTTAAGGTTTAAAGCGACGCTGTGGTTGAGTGAGACTCACCCTTTGTCCTTGGCGGAGCAGGTTACACCCATCATAGACCTCATGGCCATTTCAAACGCCCACTTTGCCAAGCTGCGTGACTTCATCACTCTGCGTCTGCCGCCGGGCTTCCCCGTTAAAATAGGTGAGTGAGAGCCACAAATCTGCAGGTAGATGACTGCAGATTTGAACCACTGCTGCTTTTGTTGTTGCTGGTAAAGCAAATGCAGCTAATGACTTTGTTTTGAAGTTTGAGGTGTGCTGTCACTCTCTCCCGCAGAGATTCCTCTTTTCCACGTGTTAAATGCCAGAGTGACCTTCAGTAACCTGTGCGGCTGCGATGAGCCCGTCAGCTCTGTGACTCTCCACAAACCAGACACACCCGAAGAAGCTGGTAACCTTTCAATCATGGATTCATTTTCTTTTTGCACTCTGAAAATTACTTAAGAATTTTCACACATTTTAATGGGTTTCCTTATTCTCTTGTTTTATAACTGCTGCTTGAGCTTAACAGAACAACAGGTTTCTGGTTACAACAGGAATCCTCCCCCCATCTGCCCACTGAAAGGTCTATGCTCCTAAATGATGCTTCATTATCCTGTCTGTTCAGGTCAGTGCCCCCCTCCCTTCCAGTGTGAGGTGGATCCCTCGGTATTTGAACCACCTGCCGACTACACCACGCTCGGCCCAGGCCGCAGTGAGCCAATGAGGGACGAGGACGACAACCTGCTGCAGTTTGCAATTCAGCAGAGTCTGCTGGACGCCGGCACAGAGAGCGACCAGGTGAGATTGTAGCACTCAGCGGAGTGGGGTTTGTCTTGCATTTCTTATCTCTGCACCTTATCTTCAGGTGACCATCTGGGAGGCCCTGACTAACAGCCGTCCGGTTCTCCAGTCTCCTTTGTATGAGGAGGACTCTCAGCTGGAGAGGTGAGCTGACCTCCAGCTACATCTTTGGTTTAAAGTCATTCAATTAATGCATAAAATATACTGATAAACTCAAATCTATCAACTTTTATGTTTAAACAAATTATTTAAATACAAATTTAGGTTTAACTGCAAGTTAATAGAAAGTCTCTCTTTGTTAGGAAAAGATTTGACTCTTGGAGTATTTAATTAACTGTGTGTAATTAGAGTTCTGTGATTAGTTTTTTTTTTCTATCCTCTCTTGAGAGCAGAAACTCCATTCATCCTTTAATGAAAATCTAAAGTGAAAGTATCCTGATAATTGACTTTCTTCTGTTAAATAACACTTGACATGATTTTTCAATTTTTCTCTCTTCAGGGCGATCCAGGAGTCCCTGACGCTCTCTCTGGCCAACAGAGATGGAGAAGACACGGCCGACTCCAACCAGTCATCCTCCGTGTCCCCTTTGGACCCTGCTGCGTCCCCACCGCTCCCCTACAACACAACTGGCGAGCCGCGTGTGTCGGAAAACTTCGGCGTGGCGAGCAGCTTCGATGAACAGATGCGCATCGCTATGGAGCTGTCCTGCCGGGAGCAGGAAGAGATGGACAGGTGAGGCGTTCATTCTAGTCACCTGAGATAACAAATTTGCATGTTTTTAAACCCAGTGGGATATTCTGTGTGGATGTGGTGCAGCACTCTTATTAAACATTTTACTTTTGAGTTTGACACAGTTCTAAACTCAAATGTTTGATTTTGTTTCACATCAAAGTGTCTTTTTACAGATGATCAACTATAAAAATCCAATGCAGATTTTGTATATGAAGAAAATTAAGTCTGTTTCATTAAGAAAATGTAACGTTAAAAAAGAATTGAACTTTTTTTAAAAGAAAAAAATGTAAAAGAGAATATTAAACGTTTTTTGAAAGAAAAAAAACTTGCTTTTATGGAAAAAAATTGACTGGAGATGCATAAATATATAAATTAAAATATGTTAACCATCTTGAAACGATTCAATGTCTTTGTGATTGAATCTACAGTATTTTTACTTAAGTTTGAGTCTCCATTCAATTTTTATGTAACAGTAAAGCTAATATTTTACGGCTGTTCAGCAGGAAGCAGCCAGATCTGCTGGAAGAATAGCACATGCTTCACTGATATAAAATATTGCATCTGATGTTTTTTCAGGCTGCTTCCACATTTCACCTTTGATACTACGAGAAACTGTACTTTTTATTATAAAAATATATATTTTTTAATGAATAAAACCTTAAATTGGTTTTGCAAAAACTGTAATTTCCTCATTAAAATGGTTTATCTCATTTCTTCATTTAAACAAAGAATGTTTCTTTAAAAAATATAGTCTTTTTTTAAACTTTTGTTTCATACTGAAATACTTTATTTGTTATAAATTTTAGAGTAGACATTGTTTTCTGAAAACGGCGCTAACGTAAAAACTAGCTACAAGAATTTAATGATTTTTCTCTCCCTTGTTGTAGTTTCCTCTCCTGGGAGCAAAAAAAAAATAAACAACAATGTTTATATTGTCTGTTTGTTTAGGCACTGCTTCATTTACTTAATCTAAACAACAAGTCTTATCTGCACTAACTGCCTGACAAGTCTTATCTGAAGGAAATAAGGAAATAAGATTCAGGTAAAACAGTTTTCTGTTGACATTTAGATCTGAATTCCAACTAAATCCTTCATGTAAGGAGCTTATTTATTCAGAACACAAGATTTTACGACTTAACAGCAGGAGAAAGATCAGAAAGACTCAGAAATAGAAACATCTTTTTCCCAAAAAAATTTAAAAGTTAATTTTGTATCTGCCTCACTGTGTATTAAACATACTTGTTAAATCCTCTGGATTCTTTAAAGTTTTACTGCTAGCTTCCATGTTTTACTTTAAATCCGCAATTGCACATATTTTTCACTACATACCAACAAAAACATATTAAATTGTATTAAAAATTAACTAAATTGAACAACTCTGTCCACAAATACAATGAAAAAAAAATCATTCTATACATTTTTAACAAATGGACATTTCTCTGAAGTGAAACTATAAACTGTTTTTTATGAATTTATGAATGGTTTCAAAGTTTAACTTGGTTATCTTTTGTAATAATTAAAAATATTACAGTCGTATAATGTGGCAAGAAATCTGAACCTGTGAGCTTGCAGAGCGGCCCCGTTCCTACTGTGAAGTTTTCTAGTCATCATGGGGCATAGAAGTGTTCTCCACCTCCTTTAACATTTGGACACAATTTTGTTTGGGGACGACACTCCACTATATTTTAAAAAGATTACAAATCTGTGATATCATACATCTCAAATAATTGTACTCAGATTTTTGTGTACAGATTGTGAATATCCAAGTAATTGGATACTCGTTACAGCCCTTGTTAAAACTCATCTTCATCGTGGTTCTCAATGGTTCGTTCCTTGTTTTGCTGCAGGAAGCAGAAGGAGGAAGAGGAGGAGCTGGAGAGGATCTTGCAACTGTCTCTCACTGAAAAGTGATGGAACCACAGCAGCTGAGGCAGGTCCACACTGTGGAGCAATCACCCTAATTTATTTCTGTTTTTATTCTGATGTGTTAAGTTATTATAAATATTTAGTCTTTTCCACATGGAGGCTGCTACCAGATGAAAGGATGAGAATGCTGAACAGATGTGAAAGAACCAGGATGGATGGAGGAAGGGTGATGAGGATGGAAGGAAATCTTTGTTTTCTTTTCTATGGAACAAAAGGTTTTCACAGACAAACCGTCTTTTGGTTTTAAACCTACAGCATAGCAAAGGAAAGTGAGAAAACTGTGGATAAATATTCTTTACTCATAATAGTGAAAAGGTAAAGATTATCCTCATTTGTAGTTTTTTTCCTTTTAATGAGCACAATTTTAACCTGTTTGCAATTTTCTTTTGAGCAGAACTGAACGACCTTTTTATCTGCAAATCAGAAACAGGATCCGTCATTTTCGGAAATATGCAGATTTGGAGGGGTTTTTGTTGTATGTGTGTGTGTAAACTTCATAAAACTGAAAATAAAACAAATACAAATTCTGAATTGCAGGAAACTGTATTGGATTATTGTCTATAAAAGACAGAAAACTACATTTCATCAAGCCCATCCCCAAAGCAAAACATTAAAATAACACAATTTAATGTCATTTATGCTGCCCTTTTTTGCAGTTTGGTTGTTTCCTACTTTGTTTCTGGGTTTGTATTTTGATTTTCCAAAATATTTTGCACATCAAGTACACAACTAGTTGTAATTTAAAGGGTAACCAAACCCTGAATCAACTTTTCTGTCTGTTTACCTCTATAAATGGGGCTTTAAACATGCTGTCTATTGGTGATTGTCGATTTTTTGACAAATTAAAATAAACATGTCTTTGTGCTGCCCCCTAGGGGTTAAAACGAAGTACTACAGTTACATTTTGTTATTGGTCAAACCATTTAAGTCCCAAATCATTTCAGAAATCCCACGTCATGATCTGCATCTCCAATAATGCTAACATTCCAGTTCCCCAAGCCCCTCCCCTCTGACTGGGTTTTCCCATTTCGGCTGTGGGAGGAGTCAGCCTCCAACTTCCCTGTTTGGTTTACTCTTTAAACAGCAAAATGATTTAAAAAAACATGATAATCTGGAGAGAGAAAAACCTCAAAGTAACAAAATACATTTGGTAAAAGTTTTATTGTGGTGTTCTTGTAAAACTCACGAAACAGTCCTTCACTCAACTTTAAACTTAATTGTTGCAAAAGATTTTAGACTGGATTTTTTCTAAAAACAAAAAATATATATACATTTTGATCTCAGGAAAAAAATTTAATCTGTGTCGAGGCTCTCTTCAGTGATTTCTGTTACACTTGATTCAATTCACTAAAATTAAAAGTCCTTTTTGTTATATCTGTTAAACATTTGTCATTCTGTATCACTGAACTAATAAAACGTACTATTACCAAGTTCGTTAGCTAGAGTGAGTAACTGGGTAAAGCTCAAGCGAACGTTAGATTTTATTTTTACATTCCCTCTTTCCTTTCTTCATGGACAGCTGCTAGAGTAAATGATTACTTTTCCGCTTGCTCTCCAGACGTTCCAGGGCTGTGAAGGTCACGGCTCACGCTGAGCTGGTAGAAGTCCACTCTCCCGTCCCACTGAGGCGTCTTTCAGCACGTTGACTTGTGATTTCGATGTTTCCCGGCTCACATGTCTGGTACAGATTTTCTCTTCGCTTCCTTATTTTCTCCTTAAATTCACTGTCCTGCTGAACTAGTACAAACACAAAGACGCGTCATTAACCAGCTCAAGTTTACTGTATTATTCCAGTGGTATTTGATTGAAAATAAAATAAATCAGTCACCTAGTTTGAGGTTCGGTTTGGGAGGCCTGTGATCGTCTGGATAAATGTATTCACCAGACGGGAACTTGTCTGCAAGAATGTCCAGCTTGTCTCTGCTCTGCGAATGCAGCATGGGGGCGACCTGTGCTCTGGGTATGGCTTTAGACGTGTGGGGAGGGGTCGGCAACGCCTCTGAAGAAAGGAACCATTTGTCAGGAGCAGCTTACATATCATCCAGCAAATGTAAAGGCGATCGCCTGCTTTACCGATGCGGGTGTCGTAGGCCTGGGAGGGAGTGTAGGGATGAACCCGGTAATCTGTCTTTTCCAAGAAGTATTGGATTACTTCATCCAAAGAGGATACCGTTACCTATGACACAAAAGCCACATCTTCATTTTTATTGCACATTTTCTTCATGATTTCTAATTGACTATATATGGTAGTCTGTTTGCCCAAACATACTGATCAAGTTTTTTCTTTTACCCTTTGTTTACATATTTACTGAGTAAAGTTGTTAGTGTACAAGAACCGAAGAAACCACAATTTTACTTTATCGTTTTCCCTCTCATTGCTCAAGTAAAACCAAGCTCTTTTGTGCTTTCTGTGTTGAATCTTTAGTGTCTTTAAAGTTTTCAACTGAGATTGCTTTAATCAAGTATCTGACGGCCATATTTTAACCC
>NC_050521.1:13093244-13099218 GCF_002922805.2 Oryzias melastigma | reverse complement strand
CATTCTGCTCACAATGGCCACACAAACGCAGTGTTGATCAGCTGACTGTTACTTCTTGCAGGACAGGCTTCGTTTTGAACTGTGACGGTCGGGTTGTCCTTTTTGTACTCACTGCTGTGTCCAGCTCAATGACGAACCCGGACTGTGTGGAGGTCACCCTGTAGTTTTTTGTGACATGCCCACTGAAACAGAAAGAATGTTATGAGATTCACAAAATAAAAAAGTGCTATGAAAGTGGGTTCTATTTTTGGGAGCGGTTTAAACAGACTTTCTTAGTTTTCTCATGCTTGCTGTATGTTAAAAAACGAACCACTGGTTAAAACTGTTTTGATGGTTGAAGACTTTCTTGTGGACTCTTTTTCATCTGAACACAAGTTCTTGAAGCTTTTAAAAACACAACACTCAATAAAGACGATGAAACGGGTTCTTGTGTTGTGGATTTTGTCATGTTTAGTTCACGTCTCAGTTCATCACTTTCGGGAACTGAGGGTAGGACTTTTCCAACCTTTTCGTCGGCTGTCTGAGGGTCAGGGCGTAGTTGTTTGGCACGGTTGAGGGGCGGAGAATGATGCCCCCGTTTTCTGGGTTCTCTTCCAGCATCTGCTCAGCCTCCTTTCGAGTCACATCATAGAAGCATCTGCAGGTTTACCATCTTTTAGTTTGCCATTCAGAGGTTTTAGTTTTGTGCTTTGACAACAGAAATGCATAAACTCACGGAGGCTTTGTGCTTGTAGAAGACGCTGGGGAATCAGTGAGCGACTCTGACTGCATGAAAGCTGGTCGGGGTGGGAGGACTGGACGAGAAAGGGGAAAAACTCGTTTTGTCTCTTGTTTCAGAGCATCCTCCAGTTTCACTTTTTGACCCGGCAGCAGATCCAGCTTGTTGGGAATCTCTTTCTGCCGGAACAAACAGACACATATAAGATATCTGGCATTCTTGTAGAAAACTGGATCACCTTTTTATCAGGAGAAAAACTACCAAAGAGTTATTTAGTAATTTTATGACTGTCATTTGCACTTTATTTTCCTCTTTACCAAGCAGCTGCTTCACCTAGTGTTGATGTTTATTAAGCACTCTGAGCCAAACTATCATTTAATTTTTAACTTCTTCTGATTTGATGGTCAATGATTTATTCCAAAAGAACCACGAAACATTTGCAGTTGTTGGACTAATCTAAACAGGCATTTGAAACAGGTTTGAACTTGGACTGTCGGCAGTAAATGTATGCGTAGATATATGAGCATGTGTTACATTGGCCATGGTCAAGATGTAGCCCCTCCACTCCTCTCCAGTGTCAGCATCCTTCATCTGCAGATGAAAAAAACACAAAAAAGATATTTACAAAGCTTTATTAAATATTTCAGAGTAACAGGGCAACAAACCTTTAGATGCAGCTCCTCTTTGGGCAAAGAGAGTCTAAAGACAGCCGCCTCCTTCTTTTTGTAGGAAGACTCCAACTGCATGGATTTCAGCTGGGACAGCTCCAACTTTTCAAGGTACTATGACAACCATAGGCAAGAAAATGTTACTTATAATCAGGATTTTTATAGTTTAACACTAAAGGAAGCCTTTTTTTTTAATTATTATTCTTAATGATCAGAAACATTGAGTGATTTCTTACTGTTTCCTGTGTTTCATCTTCATACAGAAACAGAGAATTTCCTCTGAGTTCCACATAGTAGGCCTTGAATTCCTGAAAGTTACAAAAACAGTTTCAAAATCCAAAACACACCTTAGGTTGCGAGCCGAAAAAAGATAAAAATTTATTGAACACACTAAAACAAAATTTTTAAAACGTAACTTTTTAACTATGAATAAAAACAGGAATATACATTAATTTTTCTCCATAAAAATATATGTTTTCAAAATTATATAAGTTAGAAATAAGAACAAGATAACATTGACCATTGATAACAGTAAAATAAAATGATCTGGAGGGCTGGATAGAATTACACCAGGCCTCGACTTTGACACGAGTGTGGCAGAGTGTCCGCCCGGAGACAAGAAATTTGTGAGTTCAAATTCATGGCTGAGTCGTACCTAAGACCACCAAATGGTGTCAGCAGCTCATCCTCAGGGGATCGGTCAAATGCAGAGAACACATTTCAAACACCTAGGGGAGTTACAGCTAATTCAATCTATTTTCAAACTATTTTTTCACAAAAAACATTTTCATTACAAATTTTAAACCTCCATTATGTTTGTCAAAAAAACCTAAACACCTTAAACCTTTCTTCTGAACAACAGGACAACATGGTGGAATCTTGCTGTAAATTAATTTAATTTCAAATTATGCAAATATTTTCAAACCACTTCCTTCTGTGCCTTGACATTGAGAATCTACTTGAAACCAAAAAAATGTGAATTTCCTTTTTTTTAAAACTTAACTATCTGGGGATTCAGGTAAATATTTCAGAGACTACAATATGAGATTGAATTGTATTGAATATTATTATTAATGCTGTGTAAGATGGAGCTGTAAATGTGTCTATCCTTTGGTTTAGTTTTATTGTGGCAATAGGTAAAGACAACATGACTACAGTTGTAATTCATCTGAGCTGACAGTTACCGACTGCCTGGATCCATCATAACCAAAATGGTTTTTATAGCCCTAAACCCAACTCTATGGGGTACCTTAACTTTAGGACAGTAAAGTGGATTTCACAAATATAATCGCTGCTCTAGACTAACTCAAAAGAGATCGTTGTTACTCTCACCTTGTCTTTGGAGCGTTTCTTCTGCAGGTGTCCACTAAAGTAGAGAGGCAGAGCGGTGATGGTCTCCCTCCTTTTGTGTACAACCCTGGCGTTGAGTGACATTGTCCAGTTCTTGTAGAATCCACAAGGATCTTCTGGTTTAACTGTGGCTCAATTTACTCCAGTTTTTCTGAGCAGGACAGCAGTGATGAGGAGACTGCAGGGAAATAGTTTGTTGTCTTGAGCTTTCAGTTCTTATCTGGGTTGACGCGTGACTTGAACGCCTTCATCGATGAGATAGGCTCCTTTCCTTTACTTTTCTGGACTGTTTTGTCCGGGAACGAGGAAACGCTGCTCTGATTTATGAACAAGGAAGTGGCGGCAGAAATACTCTCAAATAAAAATCTTGTACTTTGAACTACAGCAAGACTCAAGTCAGACTGTTTTTGCACCACCTACTTGGAAGCAATAAAGCATGAACACACAAACCGTCCAGTTTCTATCATTTAAGAAAACATACCTAAATCTTTTTTTTTTTAATGCACCTCAAGTCTTCAGACAAAAAAAGGGCCAAAAGTGTTGGACGTATTTACTTCACAACAGTTAACTGTCCTCATAATGTGTTGAACCTACAGTAAGTCCAGCTCCAGCAGATGAATCATTAATTTCTGTTATCTCACTTCTAAGTTATTAAATTATGGACCTTCAACAGTCATGCGAAGCAATAAAATAAAATCCTAAATGTTGTCTTCGTTTCCTTATTGTGTTCAGCTGACTTTTTCCCACCAGAAATAGCTTTTCCCTTTGATTCAAGCCAAACTAAAAAAAAAAAAATAAGAACCTTTTTTTAATTTTTATTTTTATGAAGCATTTTATTTAATATTACTAACTGATATTCCACTTAAACTCGAGGATCTGCAACATTTTGAGCAAGTTTCTTATAATCAAAATCTAGTAGGAGCCTAAATATCTTATTTTACCCTTTAAGGAAATGCATTTCTGCTTTGCATTCATTATATTGTTACATTTATTGCAAAAAAATAAAATCTCTTTTCACACGGGAAACAAAAAAACAGAAATATAAAGAGAATTTTCTCAAAATGTGATTTATTTAAACTTTTGCCTAAAACTTCTTTTCAAAAGTAAAGACATCCTGTGCCAAACAGGATCCTCCCTGTGCAGCTTATGTAATTGTATTTTCTTTTGTTGTACCTTAGGTCTAATTTAGGGAGCAGTCATCCTTTTTTCCTATTCATTACTGCTATTAACTTCAACATAAACATGAATTTGCCTTGTTTATGATAAAAAAAGTATATTAATATACTATATTTTAACAACTCCCCTCTGGATAGCTTCTGTCGTGCAGCACAAAACAATATGTTATTTGAACTCATAAAATAAACTGAAAAGATCAGACATTTTACCAAAGTTCTGCTTAGTGTTTGAAATCTGTGCATTCTGGATGACCTGTAGAGTGAACCACATGATGTCAGCAGGGATGTAAACATTTTTATCTTAAGGTGCGCCTCAGCCATAAATGTATAAACTTGACCGGATTTAAATCAGTGGTATTTTTGTAACCCTTCTATTTTATTTATCTTCAGCCAGAGAGCCACTAACAAGGGGTTAAATAGCCTTTTGTGGCTCCTATTTATTAAAAATGAAATCAAATAAATTCCCTTATAGGACCCCCCCATCCTTAAACTAGATGTCGGCGAGCTCCAGAGAGCCTAACATGAGGTGGAGTAATGGGATCTTTCATTTTCTTGACACAGCTGAGGAGATGCTGGCTCTTCTCAGCGGCTCCCATCCTGCCATTAAATCCTTCATCACAGATGAGATCCCAGAGAGACACATAGAAAGAAGAGGAAGCAGTTGGTCTTCATCACGAGGGCCCTTAATGGTGCTTCTTCTCAACTACTGCCTTCAGGAAAATGTCCACAGAGATAACCAGATGGACGAATGAAATATAGCGTTTTTTTAAAATGATTTAAATGAACCGTGTGAGGTATTTAAGATTAGTTTTATTTCTTTATTTTTATTCCTTCCTTCATTTCTTACAGAGTAACCAAACACGATTAAGTATCTGACAGGTTGGTGTGAAAGGCCAAGTGGGGGTCAGGCTGTCCCAAAGTGCCACAATAGGAATGCTGCTGGTCTTGGGTCTCAAAGCTGGATATTTCCCCTCCTGAAAAACAAAAGCGCAGGTTCACCCTTTTCCTTCCCTCTGCAAACATTGCTTTTCTTCACCTAATTTAATTAGCAGAATGATAAAAAGCCAGCACACATGGGTGCATTTCTAACTGTAACCATGCATGTTTTTCTACTTCGTCTCCTGTTGTAATGTTGCTGTGATGGAGAGGCCGGGGTTTAAGTGGGGCTGTAATGAAAGGCTGAATGGAGGAGGAGGCATGGAGCCTGATGGTGGATCCGAGGGAATCCTGGGGAGGTGAGGCGAGCGTCCTGCTGTGGAACCTGTCTCCATATGACTAACATTAACACTGAGCAAAGGCTTTAAACATCCGTCTGCTGTGTGGTCTGGAGAATCCACACCTCATCTGTGGGTTTTAAAGATGTTTCATCCAGAGGAAGACTTTTGTTTGACAGCACAAAGTTAAATTTAACAAAGATGATATTAGAAACAGTTGTGTAAAGATGTAGAAACCTAACACATGGCTGGAAAAACAAACATTAATGTAATAGAAAACGTACAGAGTAATTTATTAATTATGAAAATAATAGCAAAAAATACAATAGTTATTTTAATTTAAGACAATTCAACACAGAATAAAATGTCTTATATTTTAGTTCAAATCCATGTATATGTTTGCTGTTATTTTTTATATTTAGAAATAGAGAAAAAATGCTAATTTGGGGGGAAAAGTAAAATTGTTTATTACGAAAAATCAACAAAATTATAATGTATAAAATTTTATAACGATGACTAAAATTTTTTTTTTTTTCAAACGGAGCAGATTTGGTGTGTTTTTGGCTTAAAATTCTTAGATATCCACATGTCAACATCATAAGATCTAAAAACTAAGTTTAGATTAGTTTTACTTAGTAAAAATAAACATTTGTGAGATCCTTGATGCATTGATGGTGAATTTAATGAAGACATTTTTGCTGAAGATTCAGCAGCAATTAAAGATTCTCCTTTTCTTTTGCTTCACACATGGATATCTCAATTATTAATTCTATAAAATTGATAGTTTTCTGCTGTTGTGTTCAGCTATCTCTCAAGTTTGAATAGTTTTATATGGTTGAGTAAGTAAGC
>NC_050521.1:13085957-13092202 GCF_002922805.2 Oryzias melastigma | reverse complement strand
CTGCTGTGGAACCTGTCTCCATATGACTAACATTAACACTGAGCAAAGGCTTTAAACATCCGTCTGCTGTGTGGTCTGGAGAATCCACGGCCTCCTCTGTGGGTTTTAAAGATGTTTCATCCAGAGGAAGACTTTTGTTTGACAGCACTAAATTAAATTTAACAAAGATGATATTAAAAACAGTTGTGTAAAGATGTAGAAACCTAACACATGGCTGGAAAAACAAACATTAATGTAATAGAAAAAGTACAGAGAAATGTATTAATTATGAAAATAATAGCAAAAAATGCAACATTTATTTTAATTTAAGACAATTCAACACAGAATAAAATGTCTTATATTTTAGTTCAAATCCATTGCTGTTATTTTTATATTTAGAAATAGAGAAAAAAATGCTAATTTGGGGGGGAAAAAACAAAATCGTTTTTACGAAAAATCAGAACATCAACAAAATAATAATGTATAGACATAAAATTTCATAACTATGACTAAAAAGTTATTTTTTTTTCAAACGGAGCAGATTTGGTGTTTTTTTGGCTTAAACTTCTTAGATATCCATGTGTCAACATCACAAGATCTAAAAACTCAGTTTAGATTAGTTTTATTTAGTAAAAATAAACATTTGTGAGATCCTTGATGCATTGATGGTGAATTTAATGAAGACATTTTTGTTGAAGATTCAGCAACAATTACTTGCTTCACACATGGATATCTCAATAATAAATTCTATAAAATTGATAGTTTTCTGCTGTTGTGTTCAGCTATCTCTCAAGTTTGAATAGTTTTATATGGTTGAGTAAGTAAGCAGTGTTGGAATCCACTCCTGCCTCAAGTGGAATCTAAAATGCTGGTATGTTTGCTGTCTGAGGTATGCAGAGAACAAAGTAGATAAAAAGATATATACATTTTGCTCGTTGGAATAGCAAACACTGGTGCAGAAAAACAAGGCTTTCCAGACAACAATCTAAAGCATGGCAGTGGAAGCATCATGCTTTGAGGTGGCTATTTTTTAAGGAACACAGCAGTTTGAGTTGATGGATTGAAATGAAGCTGGAACATAAAAGAACCAAACCAAAGGGATCAAGGAAAAATAACTAAATTTTACATAACAGGATTTAAGGGTTTTACTATCTTTCATCAAAAGCACTTTTCTAGAAAGTTCTCTTTAACTAGCCTGTCTCAGATGTGTGTGTTTCAGTGTGGTCGGTGGTCTAAATGCTTTTCAATGACTGTAAAATGTTGCAAGTTTTCAATTTACTTCAGACTGAAGGCATGTTCCCATGGCAACAGGTGAGGATGGACAAGAGTAGTTGTGAATCTTTGAGAGGAATGCATACAAGCGATAGAAAGACTTACGAGCTTCACAGGACTCAGACTTGACTTTGCTCCTGATGATCCTGTACACACAAACCAAACTTAGATTTTGAGCTCCACATTCTGGAAGCAGAAGGTTGTCGTACCTGTTGATGGAGCTGATGCTGGGCACACAGTCTTGGTCACACACTCGCTCCAGTACCAGCCTGTCGTGAATCTCCCAGGCAAACATGGAGGGGTTCTTGTGTTTCAGCTGCAGGATCCTTTGGACGACTCTGGGGGTTGCCACTTTGGGTTTGGAGCCCCCCATGAGTCCTGGTTTAAGGCTTCCTGTCTTGTTGTACCTGGATAAACCAGTTCATATCTGTCACGACGGTTACGTTTTTAAGAAAGCTGGTAAACAGCGGGTGCCAGGTTGTTCCATTTTTAACCAAAACTTTTTCTAAACTTTTCCTCTGCCAAGGAGTTTCTCTGCTGCTGCTGCAGCCTCCCCACATACAAATAAAGGAACAAAGGTCGGGTTGAAATTGTACTATTTTAAGTCCAAGAATAGAAGGATCACAGTAAAAGACACCCGTCAAATTTAAAAAAGTTCAAGACAATTTTAGAATCTGAAGGATTACAAGACAAAAATTAAATCATTTAAAAAATGGATTGCTCCATCTACTGGTGAACACCTCAAAGGCACATAAAATTTTATTACTCTGTGCTCCTTGAACTTATTCCATCCTTAACACTGAAGTAGATACAAAAAAACAAATTATTGTGGACACCAATGGGTTAGATTTCAAGTGGATTGTTGCGAAATACTTGCTATTTTTTTTGAGAAAAAGTTGAATTCAAAATTCCACTCCAAATACTTCATTTCAAAACTATTTAGATTTGAGCCTTTCAAATGCATTTTCATTCTTTATATTTCTTTTTTTTCCCATTTTCAGATCTTTTTAAGCATGATAAATTAATTAAATATGGTGAAAATCAGACTCAAATCAACTTCTTTGTATCCCAATAAGTGCAGAAATCCGAACTTTTTACCAAACAGAAGTCCAGAAATACAGTTAAATCAAATAAACCACTGCAGTGATCTTCGTATCATGAGCTTAAAAAATGGCATAATCTGCTGGAGAGCTCCTATTGGACCAAACAGAGCAATGAGGATCGTGTTCTTTGGTTTCACAAAGATCAATCAGGATGATCCACAGGAGCAGAGGGAAAGTAAAGATGGTGAGAGTGCATGACCAGTAATTGTCAAACCAATTTCATGTCAATTTAAATGTTTTAATATATTAATAATAGAATTTGCTTCCTTGCAAACAGAACTGTGTGAAAAACACTTGTTATATTTTTCATTGTATTCTTAATGGTTCAACCTAACAGTGTTCTCAATATGAACTTTAATCAACTGCCTCAATTTATTTTCATCCCATTACATCATTCATTTTTAATGTTTTACTCAGATTTCTTTCTTTTTCACTCTTTTGCTGCATGACTCCCACTGTGTTTGTCACAATATTTAACCCTCCTAATGTTTTTCCTTTGTGAAGTCAAACTTCATATCATCTTGAAGGACATTTTCCACAAAAAAATGATGTTGCTAATGTGTGGGACAAAAAAAGTCTGTTTATGTGATGGCAAATCTTTGTTATTGTTGCTCAAAAGCAATATTATATTGTGTTTTCTCACAGATTTTTGACTCATTTTGGAAACCTTACAATGTTTTCATTTATTGATTTCTGTTACCAAAGTGAATTTCTCTGTTTTATCTACTTCATATTAAAGTTTATTTAGGAAGTATTAACAATTCTATTTAAATATATGATTCTTTAAGGTGTTAAGGCAAACAAGAGTGGCATTTTTATGTTCAAACAAGTGCTATCTGAAAATAAAAATGAAAGTAGTTCTTTTCTAAAAGTGAAATGCTCCATCGGAGGCCATGCTGCACTTTGTGCTTTTTGCATAGAAGAGAGTATTTCTTTGAGTTTGGTTACATGAAAAGTGAAATATTGAACAATTTTATAGCCTAACAAAATGTACTTTTCTTTTGAATTAAGTTAAAAAATTTGATGCACGTTTACAAAAAATGAAACTTAGACTTTTAGACTTTCTTCATGTTTGACACATGACATTATTATTATTATTATTATATTGACATTATTATTATTATTGACATTATTATTGACATTAAGAAACTTAAACAGTCGTGCAAATAGAAATTAAACTTACCTGTTCAGGATTTTGCTGATGCAGCCGTGCGTTACGCGCAGACGGCGGGAGATCTCGCATGGACGCACGCCCTGGTGCGCCAGCTCCACGATGCGCTTTCTCACCACCTGCGGGAGCGGTCTCCCGTTTATGAAGACCCCCCCAAGCTGGTTCACCCCACCGTGCCCTGGCAAGAAGGGCGAACGATTCTGTAATTATCCATGAATCAGGATGCTGTTGAACATTCAGGTAAAACGCGAAACAGACCGTGCGTAAACATGAGGTTCTGTCCAAAGGATTCCATCGCGACCTGACTCTAGAATGTCATGTCGAGCGTAAAATTCAGTGAATAGATTATATATAGAGAGGTTTCATTTAAAACCTACAAAACGAATCTTTAGGAAGCTGCAAGTGCGTTCTGGTTTGCATCAAAGTATCTCCAAGTCAGACAATTGCTCTTCTCTAATTCCGAGTCTATGTTTGAAGTTGTAAGCAGCCACATCACCGCAGAAGCAAAGGTGACCGCCTCTCTGCCACGTTCAGCACCTGAGGGGTGGACAGCGACACTTCCATGACCAACAAACCAAATTCAACTTTATTTATTGAACACTTTTCACACAGGTCAGGGAATCAAGCACAGTCATCAAAGATCAAATATAAATCTATCCATATTTGCAGAGTCAAAATGTTAAAAAAAATTAATTAGGCTACACGTGGATGCATGCGTAGGATATATTTTCTAGTCATTTCATGATGAATTATTGTTTATAAATATGTTAGTTTTTTTATTGCTTGAAGAAAGAAAAATCAAAATCCAATTAAATTAATTTTAGAGAATGAGTGAATTTCAAAAAAGGCTAAATTTTAACATTTTCACTTCAAACACAGGCAGTGCAATATACAGTACGACATATTTCCAATAAATACAAAAAACAGATTTATAAGTTTCAAGAAAAAAAAAGAAAAAAAACATGCATAAACATAAAATAAAAGCACAAAACCCATGGAATAGCACAAAACAACCAAAATGTCGACTTGAAAACCATTCCCGCAGCTCTGAAAGATTAAAACAAATGAACAGGCAAATAGACCTTTTCTTGGCATACAGATCAATAAAAATCAAGCTAAAAAGTATTAGTCCATCAGCTGCTCCAGCAGGACTCTGACAAAACGTAGGGGTACCAGTCTCAACAGGCCACCAGGTCCAAGAAGCACCAATGTGGTCCGCTGAACGGAGGGAGTGCAGGGGCTGCAGCTTTGTGGTTTATCCAGTGGAGCTGACCTGGAGGACCCGTGGAGCATCCGTAGCCAGTCTTGATTGATAAAACCAGACACAAAAAAAAAAAAAACAGAGGTGAAAAGTCTGGTGAAGGGGAAAATCTTTCACACATGGCAGGAAAGATGGGAGGGTGATACTAAAGGAAGGTGGTATTACAGGATCCAGAGGGCTGTTGGGGAGATGGGGTATGTTGGACGCAACAGATTGGAGAGTAGAATTGTGTCCAGACTTAGGTTTGGTCATAGACAACTGAATTATGATCTCTTTAAGATTGGGAAACATGCTACTGGTGACTTTTGTGTTGCACAAGAAACAATAGAGCACGTGTTGATGGTTTGTGGGAAGTTCTCTGTTCAGAGACAGTTGCTGAAAAGACGTCTGGAAGAGAAAGGAATAAGATGGGGAATAAGAGAAATTTTGAGGAACACTAGTGGTTACCCTTTTTTTAATTTATTTCTTGAAGCAAACAAAATTGATGCATAAAATATAAGGGATTTAGTGGGTTGGAATTCTGTTCCAAGACCAGTAGGTGGCGGAAATGCACCTTAAAGCTGAGTGCCATCCGCCGTTAAACCACAAAAGAAGAAGAAGTTAGCTTAGTCTTCTGTCTGAAGCGCTTGCTGCCGGGAAAACGTGGTTATCGCTATGTTTTGGATATCTTTGATTACTCCTCATTGTTTGAGTTGGTAAAATAACGGAATCAAATGGCCACTAATGACCAGTCCATGATTTTTTTGTGTGCGCTGCACCGATCGATCTCCAGAAGTTTTCTGACATAGATGTCGTCCGTCAGCCACCGGTGTTTGACAGCAGTACAGAAACTCGCCGCTAGGTGTCGCCATTTATTTGCTGATGGTACCACATTGAGAATGGAGGACGCTGAGGAACAAAAAGTCTTTCATCTTCATGGGGAAGCCAGAGACGACATATTCTTCATTGAAAATTATAGTAGCTCAGACGATGAGGAAGAACCTGACTTAAGTGATTCAAGCAAACTGTTTGCAAAGATCAACAAGGCCAGCTCTGGGCTGCCTCTGCTGGCGTTCTCCATCACCTCTAGAAAGGCTCAACAGAACACAGAGCAGGCCTCCAGAGCTGACCTGGAGGAACGAGAGGAGGACAGCGATTTCTCTGTGGAGGAGTGGATGATCTTGGAGGGAGAAGATCAGGTGGAGGACTCAAGCATCCAACTCAATCTGAGGAGCTGGACTCAGGAGGCCTGCAGAGGTCAGAAAAGTTCATTTTTTCCCAGTCTGTCTTTTTGCTTTGAAGGGAAAAGTTACGCGCATCATTGATGGATGTCACAACGTCCTTTGCAAAAAGAAAAAAGCTAATTATAATGGACCCAAGCAGTTTCAGTCTTTTTAAAATTATGATTTCTTGGACATAGTTTCTGCAGAGCAGCAGTAGTTTATTAAGTTTGCCTCGGAGTTGTGGACGGGTCTGTTGT
>NC_050521.1:13039308-13085724 GCF_002922805.2 Oryzias melastigma | reverse complement strand
TTTATGTCTGCTCCTGATTCACAACAATTTGTATAAAGAAATACTCATAAATGCAGCTTAATGCTTAATTTTCTTTATATAGTTGTCCTCCATCATCAGAAAAAAACCATAAGGACATATTACAAACACCAAAAAACACAATTTGCATCAAAGTGGGTCTTCAAGAATTTGGAACAATGTAAATTATTACTCTGTGTGCAAAGCAACAGAGCCCAAAGTCTAAACATTTCAACAACTAACTATGCTGTACTTATTTAACAATTGGTATAATTTATTATTAAATGTTAAATAATATTAAACCCATTAATCTTATTATTAACCATTATATGTGCATATTATCACAACAATGAGGAACATACAATCTTATTTTTATAAATTAATAATACCCATGCTTAGAATAAAATATTTTAAGTGTCCTCTATTTAAAGAAAAGATCCACAGGCTGTTTTAGTGGCTTTAGTTGTGTAAAACTTAAATATTGGCTTTATTTTAATTTGCATAGACACTTAAATTTGCTTGATGACCTGTGTTTGGACTTGGGCATTTCCTATTCTGGTGTCCACTACATTTGAATAAGTGATTCTGTGAACTTTCCAGTAGTGAACTCGACGCTCTTGTGCTCCAAAAGACATACAAGAAAAAAAGATAAAAAAATCAATGAACATTTGTCTTAAAGACGAGAGTTTTTGATGTAATCGATGACACAAAAAAACTTATTTATTGTATTAAAATGTCTTTTATTGAGGTAACTATTAAGCAACACAGTCTATTCTCTCAATCACAGGTGTGACAGATGAGAGTGTTACATCCCAAAATGATACCTGGGCTGTATCAGACAAAGACAAGGTAACTTTTTTCTTCTTTTAAGATTGATATAACTGATTGTCATTTAGAAAATTGGATGCTCTATTTAATTTTCTTTCCGTAGTATGGTTCTGATCAATCTTTGGTCAGCCGATATTTCTTCCCTGGGCGGTCCTCCTTTTGCCACCGCTGCTTCAAGACGGGACATGCTGCCAAAAGTTGTTTTCTTGACAAGGTAAAACAACAACAAAACTTTCAGTTTAATACACATAAAAAAAGAAAAACTAAAGTTGTCTTTTGCTGGTCATGCAGAAAAGTCCTACTTGTGTTCTTTGTGGGACTCAAGGCCACATCCAGAAAAACTGCCCGGGCTGCCCCTGTCCGGACTGCGGCCTGCCTTCTCATGGCGTCCGTCCCTGCGGGATACCACCAGTGTGGAACCAACACTGCAGACGTTGTGGGATGAGAGGCCACCTTTCCTTTGTGAGTTTGCACATCAATTCTCACTTTGAGCTCTGCTGTAGGAGAGTTGTTGAAAGGATCTGTCAGGTCTGTGTTGCACTGGTCAAATAGCATGACAGACTGCTGTATTTCTGCTTCGTCAGTGGAGCTAGAATAAAGTAAATCCCTCCTTATGTTCTTCATGTATGTATTATTTTGTGTTTGCGGTGAATTTCTGCAGACTTGTCCGGATACATGGCGCCAGTACCACCACACAGTAAGAGCACATTCTATTGGCTGTATTTTGTCCTTTGTAACTTCTCAAAATTCTGAACATGAACGATCCAGGAATTCAATCAAACTGGAAAATAAAATATAGAATCTTAACTCAAATAGATACTAAGGTTTTTTGAACAAAATGTGTCTAAAATTGTAAATAAATTGGCCACATTTATAAGCTTTAAAGCTAGTTTCCTTATTTTTTAGAACAATACTTGACATTTAATCGTTTCAACCTCCTGTAAAAGAAGACTTTATGTTAGAGCTGGTGTCGCTTGATTTAGAGAGTTTACGCTTCAGTCCAAGCTTAAGGGGACGCCATTGTTCCAAATCAGGAAACATCAAAAAACAAACATTGTTTCTATTGGACTTGGTGACATTATTAGGTTGCCAAAGTGCTTTATGAAAATACAAAAAAAATAAAACTAGGAAATAAAGTTAAATGCAACAGTAGAAAGGATAAAAAAAATTCAATAAATGGATTAAAACTCCACAAACTTCTGAGTAAAAATGGTAGACCAGATATCAAATGTGGTTCTGAAAAGAGATTGTTCCAGAGTTGTGCGGCTTATAACAAAAAAATTAGATTCACTACAGAGTTTTTCATCATAGAAAACCTTAAAACTCTAAAATGATTGGAAATATCTGCAGGTGAAAGTATTGGTAGGTTTAAAATAAGACAAGTTTAACTGAACTTTAAAGCTAACAATGTTCAAATGTTTAAATCCACTTGGGTGGCTAAGCATCTCTGCGTTTCAATTTAAAAAAAAAAAAAAACTAAAAAAAAAACTTTATTGTTTATAGAGTTACATTTTAAATCTGAAGGATAGCAGTTTGATTAGACAGATGTACACATTTGTGGTTTGATGAGACCAAAGCTGAACATGCGGATGCTACTTTAGTTTGATAAAGAAAATAAATGTAAATATCTGAAGATTATGTGTACTACACTACAGTATTATGTGTACCCTGCCTTCGCCCATCAGTAGCCAGGTTAGGCTCCAGCACCTCTGTGACCCCGAAAGGGACAAGCAGCTAAGAAAATGAATGAATTAATTTTTTTTTGCTGCTTTTAGATAAAAAATAATATTTACATGGAATCACAACATAAGAAAACATACATTAGTAAAAATATGTTTTTTTGTTTAAAGTGAATTTTACTTTAGTCCAATTATCCAGATCTAAACTGTTTCTAAGAATCAAAAACGATACAATTTAGAAAATATCTTATGCATTTGCAGGGCAGAACAGGGTACGATCCTTCAAACTAGCTTATTAGAAACAAGGGGGAATAGATGTCAATTTAAAAACTAAAAGGTACACAGACATCATTTAATTCTTTGAGATTTAATTGCCTTACCTTTGTCATTTTATTGATTCTTCTTTAAAAAAAGAAGTATTGTTTTTTGAAAGAAACATATGGTTTATTTATAACAAAGGAAAAACATTATTGGAAACTTAACTGAATCTTTCTGGAAAATGCAAAACCGTTTTTATGCTTTTAAATAATGGTTTCCCTTTAAAAAAAATCCTCCACAGGTCAGACCAGGTGCTCCTCTCAGATCGAAGTCTGTCTTTCGTAAAAGTCGTGCACATTGCTACAACTGCTCCAAACGGGGACACTATGGCTATGTAAGTGAGAATATAATTGTCTTCTCAATTTAATAGTTTCTCTTTAGCCTTTTCTGACTCATCTGTTTTGTGTGGCTTTAGGAGTGTGTGAGGATACGGATGGTCAGGGGGACCTTTCCAACGCTGCCTTATGTTTGCCATTATGACTCACTGGAGGATGTTCTTCAGCATCAGACCAGGAGGCAGATGGGGGCAAAGGGTGACAACATATTAACTGAGAATGGGAGCAATAATCTAAGACATCTTACATCAATGTCTGGTTTTCCTTCTTCCAGGACAAGAACACTTGGAAACATCAGATGAGAATGAGTCTTTGTTCCAGGGAAGAAATAAAACCAAGCAAGGGACAAGTGGACGGAGGAAGACGTGGCCGGAGAGGCGGAGAGAAAGACGCCAAGTGAAGAAACTTAGGAGGAAGGCCCAAGCGGTCAGGGAAGGCGGGCTCCTGGGAAGGTCTTGCTTTGACCGTGAGGATGGAAGCGGTTCAGCTGACTTGTCAAAAAAAGCCCTCCCGAATAACAGGCGGTCCATACACCCTTCTGAGAAAAAAACAAACAAGAAGGAGCTGAATGGTAGAAAAAAATGGAAAAGCAAACTCATAGATGTACGAAGGAAGAAAAAGATGAAGCGAAAGGACTTGCATCCATACGAGGATGAGAATTTAGGAGGTGAAAAAGTTTTCTCTCCAAATCAGAGAGTCCGTCACAGACGCTAATAAATGATTCAAATGTATTTTATTTTTAAAGAATATGACTTTGTTTTTGTTCATCTCAAAACAAACTAAAATGCTGTATTTTTGTATTTGTATAAAAAAAATAATGCATTGTGCTTTTAGTTATGTTTATGAACAATTAAAAAAGATTGTACTATCACAATAGATCCTTTTGTAATTAAACGGACTATAATACCTTTTTTATTTCCTAATAAATTCTTTCATTTTCATTTGAATTACATCTTCTCCATTTGTTTTAATACATGAATTTCTATTTTATATTGACGTTTACTATCTGAAAACGATCGGACGACTGCGTTGGTCTTCGGGTTTTATCACGAGATGTATTTGTGTAGATTTCGGTGCGTGTAATCCACGTCTTTCTTCTGCTAGTTCCCTTTCTTGTCTCATAGTAGCTGTGCTGCGAAACTGCTGAATTATTAATGAGCGCAGCCGCTGCCTGAGGTCTGCTAGACAAAACTAATCAACTTCCGAACGATTGAAACCTCAAAATCGTTTTTATTTACTGTGAAATTTTAAAAATATATTACTACATTGAGTGGTGTAAAATTGTATTAATGTTAGTAAGTCGTTTGGATTAAAATACTGTAGTTACGGCCTAACTGGTTATCGGTTTTCGATTGGTTAGGACTCGGCAGAGACGCGAGACTCCCATTGATTGATCTCCGCTCCCTGCTGACCAGAGAAAACACCCGATAGCGAATGCGAAGGGGGATTTAAATGAGAAACATCGTCCGCTTTACTTGGCGGACAGGGTATCAAGTCTTCGTCTTGTGTGGGTCGGCGTAGCCCGCTTGTTGTCCTCTCAGAGTGCTAGCTAAGCATTGGTACGTAGTGTGGTCGTAACGATGGCACAGTTGCTCTTGTTTTCCCCTGTAGATCTCCTTCCTGTTAGCCTTGGGCTAGCTTGGAAAGCGTCTTTTTGCCAATAAACGAGCGGGGTTAGTTAGCCGACGCAAAGGGGTGTAACTTTGGTGGCGAGTCGTTGCAGTTAAGTCACTCTCACAGCGTGTGCTAGTAACTTTGTTTTTAATACCACTATTGTGCCACTTGGCTTTATATAGTTTGCTAACGCCCGACAGTTAGCCATCTTTGCTCGTGTTGACGGATTTGCCTGTTTGGCGGCTGGGTTTTCTTCTTCTTCCTCCTCTGTTTTCGATTGAGAGTGCAAAAAAAGTGACGGTTTGCTTATTCTTAACGCAGGTGCAAACGCAAATGAGTCGGGAATAATTGGAACTAAAACCGATAATTTTCTGAATGTTGTGGAGATTCAGCGAAAGAGAAGGAAATAACAAAAGGGAAGATGCTAGCTTAATTGGACTGTTTCACTAACAGCTCCTATAACTTTGATTTTTTTGGAGTTTAATTTGTTGCTTCAATGCGTTTTTACATTATTATTAATTTGAATTAAATTGGTGTGCAGTAAATGAGAGTGGTTTGAGTCGGACTGCTTCTACGTGTACTCTCATTAGACGAAAACATTTAAATGCCACAGAAACATCTCGGTGTAAACTCCCACTATAAGAGGCTCGTCGCGGGGTTAGGAAGCGGAGGAGAGGAGGCTTCAGAGCGACTTTCTCTTCGTTCTACCTGATCTCATATCCCACCCACCACCGCCCTCTTTCCCTCCAACCATGGACCCCCCGAGAACACGGTCTCGATCTCGCTCTGGCTTCTATCATTTTGCCATTAACGGGAGTGTTGGGAGCAACGGGAACGCGGTCACCAACGGCAATGTAATGAACGCCAGTGGCGGCGGCGGAGGTGGAGGAGGGAGCTACCCGCCGCAGAGCAACCCGGGCTGGCCGCTGCACCACGGAGGACGGAGCTACCCGGAGAGCCAGCAGCAGCAGCATTCCCAGGGGAGCTACCTGTCTGCAGGGGTGCCGCGCCACTCCACGCACGGAGCTCACCGGAACCCCGGAGCCGGTAAGCAAGAATGCAAACGGGGCCTACAGCAAATCGCATCACACCCACGCAGGATACACACCCCCTGATGAGACCCCTCCAGCCTCCCAGACACATCGATTTAAATGCCTAAAGTGTCAGCTGATGCAGACATTTTTAAATCCTGCAAATATGACTTTTCTATTCAAAGAAAATATGTCTAATTGTGCTTTCAAAAAGTAAAAACAATTAAATAAGTGAATGCATAGCTTTTCATAGAATTTCATTAAAATATGGAAACCATCTTGGACGCCTGACCTGCATCTCCGTTTTGCCTTTGGAAGATGAGTTTAATATATATTTAAAAAAGATTCAGTAATCTCAAGACAATGTAAAAATAACCAATAACCGTGCGTGTGTGCTGCTGGCATGTACTTTGGCCTTTCTTAATGATGGAGGACATGTATAAGTACAATTAATCTGAAAAAAAAAAATCATTTTTGAGTGTTTCTTTATTCAAATGGTTGTGAATCAGGAGTAGATTGGAAAAAAAAAAAGTCAGTTTGAAAAATATTTTATTTGTTGTGTAGCAAATACACCGGGCGGGCCACAAGCTCTCAGTGCTCCGCTGCATTCTGATCCATCCACTTGCAGATCACTAGATTCATGCACATCTTTGTTTTCCTCATCTGAGCTCGAATCTGGTTCAAAACTGTACAGCTGGATAGCTCCAATGTTACTTGCTTTTTTTTTTTTTTTTGCACCACTAATGTTAGGTCAGGGTGTGAGAGGCTGTAAGCTAGTGGGAAAGCAGATAAAAAATTATTTGAGTGGGACTTTAAGACAATGCATAAGAAAAAAAATCTCAGCTTTTATTTACATTTGAGCAAAAAATGACCTATCCAAGATTTACTTGTGGTTAGAAAAAATGAGGGGTTTAGTGTTAATCAAAAATGATGAATTATCATTAAAGTAGTAATGATTGAGTCCACAATTTCTATTGTCCTTATTGATAACAAGTATTTTGTTGTGGGACATAATTCCTTTCAGTTAAATAAGTAAATTTCATTTTTTATGTATGTCTTATTTTTAAAATGATCAAAAAATCCTTTAATTTCTTTTACCCAAGATTTTTTTTCTATAAATGTTTTTTCAGCCAAACTTCAGCAAAAATTTATTTTAAAGAAATTCTAACGATAAACTTATTACTCTCACTGACCCTATCACCTAAAAAGCCTAAACTTTTAATAACCGTTGTTCATTTTAATCCTTTATAGATCAGAACTCTCCTCCACTCAAAAATTGTATCAATTGTGTTGGTAACTGTCCCTTTCTCTGGTTGGTTAATTGCTTTATTGAGCGTAACTGAAACAGAATACGTTTAGAATGAAGTAAAAAAATAAAAACAATGAAAAGCAAAAGAAAAACAGAAACGGACTCTTTAATGTTAAATGTTTTCTGACCAGTATTATTATGCTACTCTGTAATAGTTGTGGTAAAGCTCATAAAAAGAAATGGGATGTTTAATTTTAAGCTTTTTTTTTTGTTTTCTTTATTGGTGCGATGATGCAGATGATAAGGTTGGATGGAGGCAGATGATTGGTTGTGGTGACCCTTAAAGGTAGCAACTCAAAGCCAAAGAAGAGGATGATTATTGTGATTTCTTTGCAAAATTAAATTAAATGAATTGAATGTGTTTGGTGCAGTGCATTACATTAATTATGGTGGTGCAGTTGATGTGTTGCACAGTCATTTTCTTTCTGCCATTTCCAGGTGGAGTCCTGCATTTTCATCCAGACAATGTTTGCATTGAGGATCGGGACAAGGTGAGTATGAGAAGCAACCACAGTGTGTTCCTTTCTGCCGTGCTCCTGATTTGAATAGCATTTGCTTTTTCATCCCCCCTCTGACTCATTCTCCTTCTTTGTCCTACCTGTTCCGTCCTTTCCGCCGCCCTCTCCTCCCCTCACGGACAGATGGAGGACAGTCCCACCCCAAAAAGACAACGTCTTTCCCAGCAGTCCATGATAGATCTGAGCTCTGCCCCTCCCTCCACTCCATCTTCTCCCATTCGCCCGTGGGAGTTGCCGCCAAGTCGAAGACCACACCCCCATTTCATACCAGAGAGATGTCACACGCCTGTTAGGAACCGCCGCAGGTGTGTTTGGGACACAAACACTCCAGACAAATCTTTATGACACACAATATTTACAGAATGCAGACCTTTCGACATTCTTATTTGAAATGACCTGCTTTGTTTGCTTGGCAGATTACATTTATACTGACCACACAATACTGATAAACATAAAAATGAAAATAATTTGGGTATTTAGGAAACTTTACTGCATTTATAACAATTATTAAATGTTGATGGCTTGTTTTTAGTAGAATTAACTCTTAGAATTTTATATAGTATTTAATTTAAAATAGTTTATTTTGTTTTCTATGTGCATATTTTTCTGAATTAATGAAAAATATAACATTGCTTAAACTTTTTTTTATAAATCAACCCATGCAAATGTTCACAAAGCTACTTTTTTGTGTCACATTTCCTCATTGTTTGACCCAAGCCCCCCAATGAGACGCCAGCGTGGGCGTCGAGACCGTCTGACTCGGCACCACCATCACCACGGCCACAACAACGGCCACCACCACCATTACAACAGCAACAACAATCATCACAACCATCACCATCTCAACGCTCACCATCACCACTCCCACCACGGCCCGTCACTGGGCCATCAAGATGAGAACTACAGACACCTAGTTCCACCTCAGGGTTACCCACCGTACAGCCAGCAGCCCCCCAGAGGGCCGGATGAACGACCGGGCTATCACCCTCCGAATCCTTCTCCGAGGCCTCTCCACCAGTCACCGAACCTGTCTCCCAGGCTCCTGCACCCTGGGGCCCATCCACAGCACCTTCACCCGCCTCAGCAGCAGAGCAGTGTAGTGCTTGACCTCCACGAGCAGGTTGGTCCTGTTTGAGCAGAAAGTTCCACACAAACACTGCAGTAATGGCCTTCAAGTTAGACAAGCTAATTTGTCAATATATGATAGGTTTCGTAGAGATTCAGTTATTTTTGCTACTTCCTTTTTAATTAATATTTGATCAAAAATGAAGAAAAAAAATCAGCATTTTGTTTGTATTTTACAGAAACCTCATGAAACAAATGTCTGCTAAAAAATGACTTGTGTGATGGGTTAAATTTGACCATCCTAAAGCTGCTGGAGGGTTTTTCCTCAAACACAGTGGGGAGAAAAAAACAAGAAAGTAATAAAATCACTAAAAAGCCTTTAATGCTGTCATAGTGGCACCATTAACAGCACTTGAAGGCTGTTAAGCTCATCTTTTAATTTTCATTAAACCATATTTAGCCTAAGTTGTTTTTTAAATGGCCTGGCACAAATAGAAACAAAAAAATCCTCAGTTTTTACTGTGTAGAGGTGATCGCAGAACAGAAATTCTGATTCTAACAAAAGCTAAGACCTTTTACTGTTGTTTTGTCCTGTTGCATGCATGGCTCTTGTCTGGGTTCTTTACTAGATACAATAAGCATAATCTGTTGCCAGTAAAGTTATTGTTTACTATGTCAGTGTGTTTTTATGCTAATTCTGTACCTGCATGCCAGTAAAATCTGTTAATTTGAGCCAATTGGTTTTCAATCATTTTGTTGTGCTTTAAATATAAACACTGTCTCGTTTGGTGTCCATAATCAGGGTTCAGTTCCAGCATCATTTCCCGTGTCTCCTCCTGGAGCACCCCCAGGCCTGCAGGCCCGCTCCGGCCCACAGCAGATCCCAGCATGCTCTGTCGTCTTCAGTGGGCAACACTATCCCGTCTGCAGCGTCCCTCCTCCCGTGAGTGCATTTATTAAAAAAAAAAAAAAAAAGTTATTGTTGTGAAAAGTATTTTCCAGAACGTTTTTATTTTTAGTCCAAGTTAACACAGTGGTATTTAACATAGAAGCTGGTTTTACTTTGAGTATTTGAGTTTTGTTGTCATTGCTGTTAATATACTAATAAGCCTTTTTATTTTTGTTGCATCAGGTACTTCCGACCTGTTCTGTTCAGCACTTACCAATGCCATACCCATTCCCATCCTTACTATCAAGTGACCCAGCCTTCTTGATTCCTCCCCCTCACCTCAGTCACCCCCCTGCTCACCTTTCCCATCATCCTCCTCACTTGCCGCAGCCTGGACAGTTTGGACCGTACCCTGCCCAGCAAGCACGATCGGTGAGTAAAAATCCACATGCTGCTCATGTTTCAGGTTCTTCTATTATGTCTGAACTTTGTCTTGGTCTAATTAAATTTTTTTATCTTAATGTTGATGTTAAATCTAGACAAACTTAATGATGTTTGAGTTTTCTTTATTTTTTTATTTTTTTTAGAAAACCAAAAAGAAAGTAAGGGATGATCAAATTTTAAGTAGTTTTATAAGAGCTGTTACTAGAAAATGAATGCACTGAGAAATATATTTATAACACACAAGTAAAAGTTGTTTTTAATTAATTTCTATTAAATTAGCATTAGAAGAAACTGTCTGTGTGCACTCTGCAGTGATGGAAATTGTTATGCATTTACAAAAATAACTCTGCCTTTTGATTATGTAGCATAGCAAAACACATGGCTTTTTACTGCTAATGAATTCCTTATTTGCATTATTCAAATGGATTAGCTGCAAGGCTTCTTTCACACATATGGGTAAATACGAGTAATTTGTTTTTTTTTTTGTTTTTTTTTTTTTTGCTTGCATCTTTGTCAAAATTGACCTCGAGCAGGTCTTGAAGTAACCCTATTTACATTTTTACAACTTTTGCAACAAGAAACTTGTAAATTTTCTTTACAGTACTTAAAAAAAATGAACAAACCTATTAGAGTACACCCGCTCTACCCTGGTCCTTGAGGTCTACCACTCTTGGTACTGATACTGACCGGGGTGTTTCCACGTTCTGTACTAAACACACCTGATCCAGGTAATCAGCAGTACAGGGAGACCCGGGGGGTGGGGGTGGCTGTAGATCTTGGGAACTTGGGCTGGGCAGCTAACATGAAGTTTTGATTTAAATTTTTTTCATTTTTATTTTGGAACACAAACTAGACTTGTATGCACATACACTTACATTCCTGCTCTTCCCTTCTTAGCCATTACAGCGGATAGAGAACGATGTGGAGCTGCTTGGAGAGCATCTGTCTTTGGGGGCGGGGCTCCACTATCCCCCTGCCACCCACCCTGCTCTGACCCCACACTCCACACAGCTCCACTTCCTCTCCCATGATCCTCTGTCGCAGGAGTTCTTTGGCATGGTGAGCCTTAAGGTTTAAAGCACTGGGTTGTGTATATATGTTCTTTTTCTCATGGGAAATTGTTTTCTGCAGTCCTATCCGAACTTCATTCCTCGACGTCTCCCTGGGCGGCGATACCGCTCACAACAGCTTCCACCTTCGCCTTACCACCCAAGCCTGTTGCCTTACTTCTTGTAAGTGTAAAGCTATTTTTTTAACTGTTGATGTTCATTTGGGAAGCTGATCTGACTGAACCAATAAAGTTTAAAGGTGGCAACAATTTGTTGGAAAACAAGTAACAAAAATATTAAATGTTTGATAGAATAGGGTTTTTATTTTGTTGAATGTCTGCTTCACATCAGAAATGACTGAACTCAAAAGATGTGAATCCTTTTTATTATTTCCTCAGGTCAATGCTGCCTGTTCAGCCCACAGGTCCTGCAATCAGCCTAGAGCTGGATGTAGACGATGGAGAAGTGGAGAACTATGAGGTTCCTCAAGTTTTAATCTTTGTATTTTTGTTTGTGGCAGATTGTTATTCTCTGTGGCGTTGATGGTATTTTATCCCAAAGGCCCTCCTGAACCTCGCCGAGCGGCTGGGAGAGGCCAAGCTGAGAGGACTGACCAAGGGGGACATCGAACAGCTTCCTTCCTATCGATTCAATCCAAATAACCACCAGTCGGAACAAACACTGTGAGTTCTGTGCGTTCAGAGCCTTCTACGTGTCGAGAAGGGAGAATTGCATTTAAGCACCCTATAAGGAGTCAGAAGCAAGGCTCTGTTCAAGTTAATATTCCCTCTGAACATGTTTGATTCAGTTATCCTATTCTTTTACTTACAGGTGGCACAAAAAAGGTTGTATAAATAGTTTTATACATTCATCAGCAACTTCCGTGCTCTCTTTTTGTGAATACTGTTCTAACGGTTGGCCCGTCTCCATAGAATGTCCAATAAATGACAAAAATGCTCTCATTCACAGATGATGGGATTTGTCATGTGTGGACCGTTTCTGCTGGAGTCTAATTTGTGTTTTGTTGCAGGTGCGTAGTGTGTATGAGTGACTTTGAGTCGCGTCAGCTGCTGCGAGTCCTGCCCTGCAGCCACGAGTTTCATGGAAAATGTGTTGACAAGTGGCTGAGGGTTAGTAAACACAACATTTGTCTGGTCATGTTAGAGAGAAAACTTGAAGGTTTGCTTACAAAATCAATATTTATTCATTTTAATATGGACTAAAAAGCAAAACCAGTTTAGACACTGTCCATTTTATTCCTTTTGTTTTAGGTTGCATATCTTAAATTGTGCTGCTTTGAATTAGTCACCATGGTAACCTGACATGGATGGCCTCCGAGCTCATTTGATTTCTTCTGTTTTTCCTCAGGCCAACAGAACTTGTCCCATTTGTCGCGCAGACGCCTCGGAGGTCCAGAGAGACTCTGAGTGACCACAGGAGGGAGCCAGAGACGTTGTTTTAATAAACACATCCAGCACTGCCTGCTCCTTATTACTCAAAGCACATGTCTGTACTAGCACACAAACACACAACAACTTTACATATTTACAAGATATACCCTCCTCTTTTGTTAATACCATTGTTAATGAATTTCAGGTGGTTTACATCAAGATGACTTCCCTCTTTCTTGCTGTACGTGCACATAGGTCCTCACGTTTTCAGTGAATGACCCAACTTCTTGCAGGTTTTGTGTGTCTGCGTGCGTGTGTGGGCATGTGCACGCACCTCAACTGTGCAAGCATTTCTGGGGTCAGCCCGGTAATGCAGGGCGGTGGTACACGACTGTGCTTTTGGTTTCTGCGTATGCAAGCGTGAGAGAAATGATTTCCGACGATCCAGAGCATGCCTGAGTTTCTGTTGTGTACCAGACAAGTGTTTTTGCTCTTAAGAGTGACTTTACTTTATATGTTTATGCACTGTCTTATGCATTTTGTGTGTGCGTGTGTGTGTTATAGACTTAATCCTTTTCTCTAGTTTGACACTAAGGGTCCATGCTGCCACTGTAGTCTTGGGTTGCCTAATTGACTTCTGGTAGATTTTTTTATTATAATTATACAATTTTTTTTTCTCTTTAAGCATATTCTGCAAATAAAACTAATAGTTACTGTATGACAGCCATCTGATCATTCCGGTTACTCATTAGATGTGCTACAGGGCACTGATTCCAAATGAAGCACATGCATTTTTTCCCCTTAGTTTTCAAAGAACACATTTTTTTTCTATTTTTTTTTTTTTTAAACAGTGGCACATGTTGTACATGTATATTTGTGTATATAGATATATACACACTGTGTAAATCAATATGTATACCAAATAAAAAACTTAAAAACTTTTATACTTTAACTGTTTTCATCCTAATGATATGTACTCTTTGGGCATGTTGGGTTTTTCTTTTTAAATATTCTAATTCTATTTCTGTGTAGACATAAACTAAAAACCAGTATATATTTATATGGAAGTAAACGTGTATAATTGTTATTGGCTCAGAATGTCTTTTTTTTTTAAATAAATGTTGCAATAGCATCAAGTAGCCACCAGATGGTGCTAGAGTTCTTCCAAAGTGACCTATATTTTGTTTATTACATTCATGTTTTTACTCTGGAAGTGGATGACTCAACAGTAGCAACAGGGTGCATTTGCGATATTTATGTCTAGTAAATGTGATGGTTTAGTATTTTTTTTCTGAATAATTTATTTGAATTATAGAAAAAAAAAGTTTTGTTTTTTTGAGCACGCAGTCACTGTAAAAGTTCGTCTCACGTCAAATTGTAAATGAGAGTTGCAAACTGCTATAAAAAGCAGTACAGTGGTGTTGTTTCAGAAGAAACACCAGTCAGTGATATGAAAAGCCCCAAAAAATCTGAACCAAAATAATACCATCAAATTCATTTCAAACAGTATTTTAAAGGTTTTTGTCGAATAATTTCACATGCATTCTCGTCTTATCTCGTGTCATCTGTTACTGTACAGGAACTGCTCCTGTACTTGCTCACATAAAATCTGTTGGTTTTCAAAAGGCCAGGTGTCTCCTCCAGGCTTTGCACACACATGGCCCAGATCTAGCAGACTCTCACACAAAGCTGCTTGCGGCACACAGAACACAAATGTCATTGTTTTTCCAATGTCCACAGTTTACAGAACTCATTAGAAAAACACTCAAGGGCAGCGTTCATTGTCCATTTTTTAACCTCGGACTTATTTCAATTATAAAAATTGGCTTATTTCAGGCTGAGATTGTGTTATTTGTAAAAACAAAAGAAGTTTTAGCTAATATGTTACAGAAACTGTCTTTTTGCATTGGTTAAAATCTGTTAAATGATTTAGATATCCTTCCTTGCCTTTACAGAGCATTTAAAAAAAATTTAATTACCCTGCTTTTGATCTGAAATACATCATAAACAACAAATATCTGCTGCAGTTGCAGTCTAATTGAAAAAAAAAAAACACAGTAATGCACTTATGTACTGCAAAGATGCACTCAAACAACTAAAAAAATATAGAAAACTTTTTTTAAGTAAAAAAATGCCAACACAATTTGCCTTAAGAGTTCTTAAATTGTGAAGTCCTGCTACTTTAGGACAAAATATAATCTTGAAATTGACTGTAAACTCTCAAATTTAGATATAATGTACTAAAATATGTCTTAAAATTAGCATGTATTATTTTTTTCAATGAGAATGTATTTCTTGAAAGTTGATATGTTTACATACATGTTCATACTTTCCCTCCCAAATATCCTATTTTAAGTTCTTTAACAGTCTGACTCTTTTTTGATTTTTTGAAGTTGTCAAAATTACATATAAATGATGAAAAAAACTTGTTTTATTTGAGATATTACTTGAAATAAGATGTTTTCAAGATTAAAAAAACTCAACATATTCAAGATTTTATGTCTTAAAACAAGCCATCCTACGAAAAGTTACTACTAAGTTAGTTTTTGAATCAAAGATATTTAAACTAAAAACTAGACAAAAATACTTTGTAATATTTGCTGTTTTTTGATTAATGAAAAAAGGAAACTTCAATGGTTTTCTTGTCTCTTCGTTCCTTCCATCAGGTGCCACTGCGTTTATCTGTCTTCTTCTCCTTCTTCCAGTAACCGTTCTCTCCCAGGACTGTTCCCCTTTCTCCCCTCAGCTGTGTGCACTTAAAGCTCTTCCTCTCTGCTGCCTTTTACTTATGCATCTTCCGCCTCTGCCTCTTTGCTTCTGCTGCGATCACCACCCACTCCTTTAACCTGGCTCTCTCCTGCGATGAAGCGGAAGTGATTGGGAACTTTAGTCTGAAACTGTCAGCCCTGTTACTTCCGGGAGACGCGGAATTTGTCCAGTCCTGCTTACCATTTCCCACCGCACCGTGTAACGTGTCCTGACTGGACTTGTGCGTGGTCACCCAGACACTTCAGCACGTAGACGTCTCTAATGGTTTTCTTTTACTTGCAAGGTTTTCATTATTTCATTATCAAAATTTAGCCCTTTCTGTACCTTTGACTTGTTGAATATGCTAAATGCACTCTAACATTTACTAGATCTCCACTCTACTACATAAATGTAAATAAGTGATTATTAGTTTGTAATAATGTGGTGCCATAAAAAAAATTAAAAGACAGTTTGATTTAAGCAAACATCTGCACACGATCCCATTAGCCTCATAGTGAAAGATATGAGAAATTACATTTACTGTTCCAAAATTTAACATAAAAAAAGCATTTTCTGGTTTTTGTTTTGTGCCTTTAGGGTTGGTTATTATTTAGATAATTTAAATATTCATGGTTGCATACTTTTTTCGGCTATTCTAAGAACAGAAATGACTTTATGGAAGAAGAGGATTTCATGCTCCTGCAGTTCTCCACATTTTTTTTGTTCAAACTTGTGGGTGTGAGAGATAGAAAAAGATTGTGTGCTTCATGCCAGCTGCCCCAGTCTGACAGCATACATGGATTCTCCATCCTGCAGGTTTATAAAAAGAAAGTGAGCACACTAACTGCCTGTTTCTTTTGTGTTGCTCCCTTATCTCTTCCCCTCTTCCCCCCTTTTTCTCGTGGTTTCTACATTATAGTGTGACTGTCCTCACTCCGCCAGGAGAGGGTAAATCTGACCACATCTGCAGCCCGGATGGCCTTCTTCCATCTCCCAGAGTGAAGTATGTGCAATATTTATTTCATAGGGATTCCCCTCCCCGCACGCTGGATCGTTTCTAGCCATGTTATCATATTCGGAGCTGTCAGAGGACATCGCTGTCACTCGGGGAGCACGACACTTTGGCGAGACACCGGCAGAGGTTTGAATGTTTGGAGTGGAAAACCATGGAGCACTTATGAGAGCATTTATTTTATTTGAACAGAAGTACAAAAAAAATCCAGGCAGGATGCATTAAAGTGGTATATAACATTGTGTAGTGTAAATACAAATAGTGTAACACACTGCACAGAATATAAGAACACACAGCAGGACCCCTCTGGTTGTCCTCTCAGTCTGCTGGATAATTCTCTCTCCAGGGGGCTGGTGTGAACCACAAAGATAAGTAAAGTTCATGAAGCCATTTGTGGAAGTAGGAATATTTATCTACTACTCCAACAATCAGAAAATATCCTTTCAGACAATTCTGAAATCTTGCATGTTAAAGGAAAAAAATGTGAAGCATTTTTCTTACAGAGGTGAATTTATGCCTCTGTAAAAGAAACATTCTCATTTTTAGCACGGAAAAATCAGCCAGTGGGGTCAGAAAAATGTTTTTATGATTTTAAGACAACAATTCTAGTCACTAGGACATGTTTTCTCACAGTAAGATTATCTTACTTTTGAAAAACTTTATTGATATTTGTCTTTTCTGGACAAAAACCTTCTGCTGCTGTTAAGATTTAATTTTTGCAGTGTGTGGTTCTCTGCCTTTGTCCTGGACATCTATGCAAATGTATCACTCATTGGTTTTTGACAGAAACTGAAACATTTGAAGCCAATTTATCCGATTAATAACTCAAGGTCATTTGCTTTTATTTTAAGCTTCATATTCTGTCAGACTTTTATGTCACATTCACTCACAGAAATGCTCCTTTCCTCATGGCAAAGGAAAACGGATTACCGTATATTTCAAGGAGGCTCGGCGCCTGGAACAAAGTGACTAACACGAGGGATATGAGACTCATAAGTTACAATCCAACGATGATCATGTCATGACCCGACTAACCTATGAGTCTGTTTTTCTATTTCTTCTTTCCTCTCTTTGTAACAGTAGGAGCAGGACACACTGTATTATTTAAGAGAAATGCTCCAAATTTAACCTTGCAGATGCTTTATGAATGTATGATGAGTTTAAATACAGGGAAAATGGTCATATTAACTTTCTTAGATACATAAAAATTAAATAAAGTTTCCTTGAAATTCATATTTTTATTTGTAAAAACATTTTTTGCCTGGTTATGAGTTAAAAATTGACTTTTTCTTTTCCAGTTGAACAAATCTTTAGCCTTCAGACAAAGTAAATATGATTCCTCATATTTATGGTGGAAAATAAGTATTTGATCAATACCAAAAGTTCAACTCAATACTTTGTTATGCCCTTTGTTGGCAATGACATCATTCAAATACTTTCTGTAGTTCTTCACAAGGTTTTTACAAACTGTTGCTGGTATTTTGGCCCATTCCTCCATACAGATCTCCTCTAGAGCACTGATGTTTTGGGGTAATCCTGCATGTTTGTAGGTGACCAAAAACTTTTTTTCCACCAAAATTTGCAAACATATTCTTTAAAACCAGCCAATAGGAATTTCTTTGTCACATTTTGTCTCTCATAGTTGAGGTATATCTTTAATGAAAATTACAGGTATCCCTCTGATCTTTTTAAGTGGGAGAAATTGTCAACAATAAACAAAAAGTATAATTCCTCTAAATTCCAACATTAATCTTTGTCCAAATAAAATGTTAAACTTCCATAATTTAGTTTATTCTATGTACAGTACATATTTATATGTCTGCCGCAAATAGTTCAACCTTTGGCCACAACTGTCTTTAAAGTGGCTCCTGTGTGCTGCCTCCTCCTCTTCCTCATGTCTGTGCAGGAGTACATGCTGGAATGTGAAACGTTGTCATGTTTCTGTGTGGTCCTGTCAGGTTTTTGTTGTTTCAGGATTATGCAGAGCTCCCTCTGCTCTGGTTAAGGGTTGGTTCCTTATAAAAAGAGTCTCCTTCAGTAGCAGAATATTCATGGAAACCAAGAATCCTGTAAAAACATTTCACTCCCTGGACTTTTAGGAAAATTCTTTGATAACTAAAAATATAATTCAAGTGTTTAAAAACTGCATTACACTTCATGAAGTAGAATGTGATTTAACTAGAAGTTTTTATTATTACAAATAAGGGGAGTACTCACGTGTTTACCCAGGATTTTGTTTCAAATAGGTCCTTTTAAAAAAGGTCTTATTTTGCTTTTCAAACATTAAAAAAGGTTTCTGAAAATAAAATAATAATTTACAATAATTTTACTAATTAAAAGCTTAAAAGCTTTGACCTGTGCCATTTAAAACGCATATTTCTGCCTGTAGGATTCTAGGTACATTAAGATATGTGAAAAAAATCCTGCAAGAGCAATTAGAGCTAAACGCTCTAGATGCTCACAAAAAATGGTGAGCAATATTGCAGCTATCCAGCCGTAAAGTTCTGAGCCAGATACCAACTCGGATTAGGTGAAAGGAGACGTAAGTGGATGCATCAAAATGGAGCGGAGCAGGAAGCTTGTAGCTTTTACGTTACACTTACAAGCTTTTCCTAACTGTGTTTTTTCATCTCCCTCTGATTTGCAAAGATTTGAATAAAAAGAAATGTAATTTTAGATTCATTTTCTTTATATATGTCCTCTATCAAGAGAAAAATGCCACAAGAACAAGTTCAAAAACACGAATATCATTGGAGTGGGTCTTTAAAAGACATGCTGGAATGTGATCAAAAGGTAAACCAGGAGGACACAAAACAAAGACAGGCAAAAAATCAAAATGCTGCATCAGGAGAATCAGATGATGAGATGCAACAGGATGAGGCACCATCATGCTGGTCCAGTCCCACCAGAGCCAGTGACAATGACCCGCTGTGACAGGCTACCAGCCTGGTTTCGAAAAGGGCCCATTTCATTCCCTCCTGTCATGGAAACAAATGTCAACTAATGACACGGCTTCATCTCAATGTGAATGCATCGGGGGAATCCGTCAGCTCATTTACAGAAACTCTAACAGACTTCTTAGCCTGGAGGCAGAGACATGGGGCTTCATTTATACCTAATCTTATTTACAGTTGTGTATCACTGCCAGCCAGCTGCTGAATTGATTCATTTTTTACTCACAGCTTCAGAATTCAGTTCTGACTTCATGAAATATTAAATTCTTCTTCAAATTTTCATTCAAAATCTAACTTTGTTTGGTACACAAATAGTAATTTCAAATAGACTAATTGTGGAAGTTTGAACTATAAAGATATGAATTAGGTTGAAAATCATTTTTAGAAAAACAGACTAAGAAGTTTAAAAAGCAAAAAGGCCTCCGTTAAAATCCAAGGTGGGTCTTTTCTGTGTGCACGTTCTCTTCATGGATTCATGGATTTGCTCCAGGGACTCCAGCTTCCTCCCATAGTCCAAATTATCCTTACAGTTTATTTTATGTTTTTTTGTGAGTTTGTTTGTCTCTGTGTTGCCCAGATATGGAGAGGCAATTTGTCCGTGGTGCGTGCCACCTTTACCCCTCAGTAGCTGGGCAGGCTCCAGCTCCACGAACACAAACAGGAAAAAAGCAGAAATACAAAATGGAACGTTTTTTTATGCTTTTTCCAAGTCTTGCTATTGCAGAAACTCAATAATAGTTTACAGTTCTTGATTCCAGTTAGTAAAACAGCTTTAGTAAAAAAAAAAAATGGCCAGCTGCTTCATGGATGAGACACTCAGCTGTTAGCTGCCAAACATGTGCAGCGCAAATGGAGGTTGGCTCTAAAATTGCCTGGAAACTGGCTGGAAAACTGTTTGTAAGAGGCAATCATAGGCAGTGGGACCACAGTCCCTCAACTCCTACTAGACACACATGTGGGACAACAACGATAACACTGTTTCAGCCTCATCTTTTTTCAGAATTTCAACCACAACACAAGAAATTAGGAGAAAGAAAACCTGCTGTGTTGATATTTATGAATTTTTTTTCATACCGCTTCTTTAAAATCTCCTGTATACTACAGGCAAAAATTATGAAAGCAAATGAAATATTCAATAACAATAAGTTTAAAGAAAACTCAAAAGGCAATATCCAAAAATATGGCTAAATTTTGTTTAAGAACTTATCAAACTAACTTAAAGGCAAGTTTTTTTGTGTTAACTTTAGTTACATAAAATACATTTATTAAAACAACAATGACGATGAGAGATTTGCAAAACGCTTATTATATTTAGCATTAAAAAAATTATCATAAAAAATGACCATGATTGGGTTCTGAAATTGCTCCTTAAAAAGCAGATAAAACAAACATACTTTCATTTTTGTGTAAGATTTTATATTATAAACAAGAATAAAACCATATGTCAGGTGTTTTCTAAAGTGATGAACTTCAATATAAATCTGAAAGTCAGTGTACATAATTTATGACCACATTTATTTTAAAGTTTTTCTATTTCATAATCAATTTAGATCAAGATTATACATTTTTATAAGGACGTTATTTTTTGAAAATTTAATTAAGATATTTTTGGATTGTTTTTCTATAATAATATAATTGTGTGCCATTTATGCGAGGGAGAATTGACAGCAGGGTGCGCTGTAAAGACAGACGGTAAATGTGTGTGAGTCACTCGGTCCACCAGAGTGAAAGTGATCCTTTCCATGGCAGGTCAGAGTAAATCATGAGGGCATGCGTGTGATTCTGCTAACGCTGTGTTTGTCAGTTACAGTATACCCTAAATGTGAGGGCAGAGATGTTATCCCCATAATGAGTACCAGTGTTTGGCTGGCTCTTCAGCAGGCACAACAGAGAGCTCTAAGTAGTTCTAATTACATCCAGCCTCCCCTTGGCCTCTCTCCACTGCTTTGAGGGTGCAGTGATAATGCTCATTAGGAGACACGGGTGGGGACTTTGGCAGACTGATGCTTGCATAGTGCTTAAGTGTTGCTGGAATGGAGTGTGTTGTGATCATATAATTTGGCTGTTACAGCCGTCTTTATCGTTTCAGGGACTGCCTGTTCATCCTCCAGTGATTGCATATTTTTTTGCGTGTGGGAACCCCATGGCATCTCCTCCAATCTGTTTGTGACAAGATCTGTACAAACAATAAAGCGCCCACAAGTGGGACTTTAAAAGACAAATATTAATCAAATTTATAGAGATAACATGAGTTTATTTTAAGTCATTGAAGGCGTTTTTTTTTTTTTTTTTTTGGATTACGTATAAAACGGTTGGTTCAACCAACAGTTCAAAGTGGCCGTGCACTGAGAGATATCCAGTGCCACCCAAAGGCAGCTAGAGAAAACCCCACCCCACTTCCCAACCTGCAGTGAATGAAATTATAGAAATGGCTGAGTGGATGGATTCTAGACGAGAGTTTAATCTGCTTCACCCATCTCATTTTCTGTAACTTGAACACTCAGGCGCCACCAATTGGGTAAAGTGTTCTCAGCATTAGACATTTTGGCCAAAGACCCTCATGTTTGGAAGGAATCTCCTTAGTATAACTAGTGTTTCAACACTGATTGAAGCTGTAGTGTCTCCCCTAAACATCTTGGTTCTTTTTATCTCCCTCTGCTGGTTGTATGAATGCTTCATAATCGACTGTAAAACTTAATCTCAGACGTTGTTGAGATCTATTAGTGTTGGAGTCATTATAAGACTCAGACTTTCTACAGCCGCAGCACCAACATAAACTGTTATAACTGTGCTGTCACGCTTGTTTAACCCATTGACACCAAAAGCCAGTAGGAGCCACAAAGACTGACTTTGGACACATTTTGTCAAATGTGGATGAGAAAGAGAGAACCTGAAGGTGGTCTGCCAGACTTTTTTTTACTGTTATTCTTGGGTAAACATTTTATGACTTTTGAATTTTGATTTTTTTTTGTCTGTTCAAAATAACACTTTGATTCTTTTAGGTTCACTTTTTGCAGCTTTGTTAATCTCCTTACTGTCATTACTAACTGCTGGACAGATTAGCAGGGGAACTAGGAAATGGTTTTTCAAAATAAAATAAAACAGTTTGGCAATTTAACTTCTGCATAAACGACCACCTATGAATCTAATCTCTAGTCTGAGTGAGATTTCAGTCAGATTCAAACAGCTGTGCTGCAATAAGATTATCTTCAGTCAAAGCAGCTGTTTGAGTTTTTTGAGTGAGTGTACATGGGTTGAGTATCTTTGCTCTCTCTTTGGGCTGTAAAACGCAGAGGGGGGTTCATAAATATACATTTTCCTTCCTTCAAAAATATTTTTGTCTTAAAATTAAGTTTCTTTGATTGTTCTTGGGGTATTTTTTCTGTTATCACGCCTGGACTTCACAGACTTGTTAAAGTGCGTCGATGTGAAACTGGAGCTGACGCCCGGCTGGGGACCACACTTGCAAGAGGACTCGATGGAGGGACCAGGACGCCCAAATCTTTATTCAAATGGATGGCCGTTTTGAAAGTAGCAGGATTTCGTCTTGCTTGAACCACATTTCCCCGGGAATCCTTGTTTTCATCGCCCCAGAAGAAGTGAGGGGGACTCCGAGCTCCACTGCGCGCATTCACAGCACCAGGACCAGAGTCGGTGCGCTCTAGCAAGCATCCAACCTCTTCATCTCACGGCTCAGTCAACAGTCTGTACTCCACTCCATGCCTCCAAGCTTAAACTACTGACTCTCTATAGAGTCCCCCGCAGTGAGAGAGCTATTATTTATTACATTTTTTCCTTGACATTTTTCCAAACTGAGCACAGAGCGCACTCAGGAACACTTGATTGTCTTTTGCTGTAAGTTTTCGTTCTGTCGGGGAGGAAGAGATGGCAGTCCCGGTGAAAGCAGCGCTGGCTCTCCTGGTTCTCACTGCGGGAAGTGAGTAGCTTCATCTTTTCAAGCGTTTCTGGAACGGAGCGCACGACTCCTGCTGTGCGCGTGGAGCTTATACTAGCACGCGTTGTAATTGAGTAATTATTACTCTATCAGTTAAAAAGTTTGATTGTGTGCTGTACATTTGAATTCTGGAGCATATTTAAATAGTAGTTTACCATTAGACAGCCCCGTGCAGCAGACACTGGGGTAAGTCGTGGCATTTTCGTGCGTCAGACATTTAAGCACGTGATTTTCGCTTCGCCACAATTAACGCGCGTCTCTTTCAAACGCATCCACTGAATCGTGATGGGATTAGCTGGTTATCACGCGAATTTGAGTTTTGTCTGTGCACATTTTACTCTTAATTTAAGCTTTAGACTTAGAACCGCTCCACTTCACTTATTGAGCCAATGCAGATTGTTCAGCTGTGCGTGAAAAGTGGTGTTGGTGTTGTGTGGCCCCCACCGCGCAGAAGAAACACAAACTTTGATGCTTGTGAAAGTAACAGATGTTGAACACAGACCTGTTAGAGAATGCTCAGTAGAAGTCAGATTTTAAAAGGAGTAGGATTTTACGAAGGAGCTGTCCTTGGTGCTGAAATTGACTTAGAGCAGCAAAGATAAGATATGATTCAGAAAGTTGTGAACGCCTGCTTAGTGCCATTTATGATAAATAGTATGACAAATGATAGCATGGAGAAATAAAAATATAATACACCTTAAATAGCAGCAAAAATAGTTGTAAATAGCATAAAATAAGATAATAAATATCTGAAAATAAGGAGCTCTGGATAGTAGTTCAGCATAGGAACCACTTTTTTCCTCAAATTTTTTAAATTACAGAGTTAACTTATAGCATCTCAGAGTCTATCTTAAACTCGTTGAATCTCACTTGTGCTCATCTGAAGTGTTACTTATGTCTTTCCACATCTCAGCAAACTTTTATATTGCTAATCTAAAAAAAAGAAACCTGATGAGCCGCCATGGAATTTGTTTTCCCTTCACAATTGACTTAAATTTCCCTTTTTCTGAATGTCTCCCTGTTGATTCAAATCTTCCTTTCCCAGAATTCTTTGCTGCTATAGTAAATTATCTAGCACCACACTATATATGCTGTCTGCTACCTGTAGCCTCACTTGCCAGTTAGATGCTTTCATTATTTAGGTATAGCATCTTTCAGCGGGTGCTTGTTGAAACTCATTACATATTTTGTATTATTACATTAATTCTCTGATGAATACAATCGGCACAAATGATTTTTTTTTATTACCTTTTGTATTATTACAGTAATTCCTTGATAAATGCTATCTCCACAAATTGTTTTTTAATGAGAATATTTAGATTATTGTTACTGATTAATATAAATGATTGATCTGTGGATGTTTTGACATTTGATTACATCAATGATATAAACGATTCTTCATAACCTGAAATTATTATCGTAAAGTATAAATATTTGATATTAAGTCCTGAACCGGATATTGATAATTCATGTAGAGAAAATGGTATGGTCGAGTTGGGGTGGGATTATATAAGTTCGCTTCCTTCCACTCCCTTTCAAGTGATCTACTTGTGACTCAATGTGATGTTATTTTTAACATGTATTACTCCTGATAGCTTGAAATAAACCATTTCATTCATTCATTCATTCATTCATATTTTGAAAGTATTGGGAGACACAACATTTGGCATTTGGTACTTTGATTTGTCGTGTTCCTATAGTTCTACAGGTGGGGTTGAAACTTGTTTGCACTGGCAATCAGCAGGACTAATCATCACTTTGTAGTACTTTATCATCTGCCATGTTTGGAAACTTTTCTGAAGGACAATAGGTGGTGTCATTGATTGGATGGATGCATAAAAGGCTGCATAGTCTCATAGTCCAAGTACATAGTCAGCAATTTCATAGCTTCTTTCTGACATTCATTGTCTGAAGAAGCAAGGAAACAGCGGAGCAGGAAGTAAGTAGACAGAATCTTTTTTACATTTCTGTCAGATGGGGGGTAATTTTTTGTTGGGTAACAACAAGTGACAAGTTGAAACTCGGTTACATGACAGTAGATGCATTTACATGGCATATGGTTTGTCTTGGATGGCAAGACAGTGTGGCGATTCAGACCAAGGACAGATGGAGAAAGCTTCACTTTGGTCCACTAAATGTACAGAACAAATATCTTAAAAGCAAATGAACAAAATGAAAACTGACTCTGTTCCGTCAGTCTCCTAATCTGGTGATACAAACCAACAACATGTCTGAATCATCTTTTTTTTTTAGTTTTTATGACGTCTCTGTGGATTTTATGTGGGCGGGACAGACTTGTAGAGTAATCTCTGATTGTGTTGGAACCTCTGTGCATCACATATGCTGGTATTTTTATTTTAGTGACCATGAATTATTGAGGTGTAGAAAGTGCACAGAGGCAGACAGGAATGTCTGTGTGTCTGTGTGTAGCATGGCAGTGTGATAAAATCTGCTGATAGGTTCCCAACACTCAAGTTTCCCTCAGCTTTAAACTCATCTCAACAAATGCTGTCAACGTTAACACCCTTCTCCTTTACATCACCATGCGCAGTCAACGTCTCCATGACGGCAGCTGTCTTCCCCTCTTTCTTTTGGAGACGGGTTTATTTTTGTGCCCCATCTTTTACATTTTTTAAGCAACAATGATGGCTCCTGCTCCTGTCAGGATGAGAAAAGTCAGTGCGACTTATCACACCACAGAAGGGGCTTTTATTTTGAAGGGACTGAGCAACACATACATGTCAAATAAAAGTATATTACAATGAATATCATTAAGCAGCAAGCTTTTTATCTTCATTTTGTTCATATAAAAAAATAGCTTTTATTAGGTTGTAGATATTACTGCAAAAAGCTAAACGTTTAAGGTGAAAAATAAATTTAGAAACTGCTAATAACTAAAAAAAAACCGGAGAGAATACATTTTACAAATTTAAAGTCAACACGTGAAAATACTAATCAAAAATATGTTTTGTGTGATGGAAAAATAATAGAAGCTCAAACCCTCCTTTGGGACATTAACCTTTGAACTGCCTGCATTTAAAGCATTATTTAAATTGTTTTTGTCGTGGTTTGGTGGTTAAGGGGTTAAAGTAAAGAAAGAAGTGCATAAAAATGTCACCCGTGCCTGCTACACTTTTAATCTGCTGTTAAAGGAAACATTGATACTAATGGAAAAAAATAAAAAAATAAAAATCTTGCTTTTTTTGGCCTCATTTTAGCCTGATTTGACATTCTAGAATGTCCAGAAATATTAGTTTACTTGTAGAATGGGAAACAAAATTATAAAACATCTAATGTCTTTGTAAATTTATTAAAAAAATATGTCATTTAATGTGAAATAGCAGGGGTCTGATCATGTAGTTGAAGCTAATAGTGGGAATGTTTTGGTCTGCTATATGAAATCCGTTGTGCTTTGATTAAATGTTCTTATCGGGAGAAGTTGTGCTAAATGATTACTTCGGATCTCATTATACAAATGAACAAATCCTCAATTCATTTTCTTTTTATCAGATAATACCACTGTTTAGGGAGGAGTTGTGTCCCTCAGTTTGATGTTGGTTTTTGTGTTGGGATTTCCGGTTGTCCCCGTCTCCTGTGACATATCTCTGTCTGTTCCTGACAGACAGGCCATTGTGTCTGACAATATTTACCCCCCAGTGTCTGTCACAGCTGCTCAGATCAGATGCTCGCGTCTCCTCTTCAGATGGAGGGCAGTCAGTCAGTCACGGGTTTCTGCAGATTGATGGTGTGAGAGGAAAGCATGTCTTCGCTGCCACAGCCTATTTTAAGGCCTTCCTCCTTCATAATCGCTGCTTCTCACATGTCAGAAATACAGTTATGTGACAGCTGGGCATCATGTGCCAGTAGAGTATGTTAACAGTGCAATGAATACTAATTCCATAAAAAAATGACTGTCTGCTGCAGTAGGTAGACAAAAGTGACACTGAGTAAGATTGATTTGAAAGCAAAACTAAACAATCGTGAATATTTAGTTGTAGATTCTATGGAAATAATTACTTATAATCCAGCAGGAAAAACTGAACTGAGAATTAATTGTGATAATTTCAAAGTGCGTGTTGTAAGAAAAGCTCTGTGACCCAGTCATTTATGGTTGGAAGTGAATTGTGGATGAAATGAGTGTTACACACATTTGTGACAATGTGACCCTGTTTTACTGTGTAAACTCGCACTGTGACAAACATGCAGGATGGAGGTGGCTGTTAAAATTGCGTGTATGTTGATGTGCCATGGACTGTCGGTTAATACAAGAGTTGTTTTACTGCTCTCATTGCACATTCTTACATAATTTCTACATTTTTTTATCACAGCATTAAATTATTGGCGGCTGCATGGCATGAGGTTTTACAAGCTTTTTTTCGCATTTTGTGTGGGTGTGCAAATATGGATCTTTTACTATTTATTTATTACTAACTTTGACTTCCATTGACCAAATAAAGCAAATCTTGACATTTGAAAAATCTATAAATATTGAATAATTAGAGAGGATCAAACTGGAAAAAACACTATTTTTTGATTCATGTTTAATAGAATATAAGCTGTAATAAACCTTTGTGAAAAGTCTGTTTGGACATATTTCTAGAGGTGTATTGGAATGGTGGTTAATAGGGGCGTGTATTGGCAAAAGTCTGGTGATACAATACATATCATGATATGAATCTCACAAAACTATATATCACTTATCTGAGTCACTACAAAGCAGCAATCTGCATTTTTATATGATTCTGGCAGCAATCTGGCAACACGGCCCATCATTTTGTTTTGGTACCCATTCCAAATAAAATTTATGAGTAGCACATGTCTCATAGCAACAAAAACGACAATGCAGACTGAACAATGAACACAAGCTGGTTCTTGTGAGATGTTGTTGCTCAAAGAGGCTCAGTGTGCTGTGCTGCCAACTAGCTTTCAGGAACTTAAGTGGAAAACAAGTGTCAGACGCTGAAGGACGCTCATAAATAATTAAATACATATCATCTTGTCAGCATTTTTTAAATCGATACAAGTATCGCCAAATGAAGTATCGATTTTTACCTACACCCCTGGTGGTTAACATTGTCTGACGTTTGCTTAAAAACTTTTTCCTGAAAAACAGAGCTTCATAAATATAATGCTCTCTATAATAGAACCAGATCTTATAGAATCAAAGTAAAGATCCAGGTAGTGTTGACAGAAAAATAAATTTGGCATAAAATATAAGGCAGGAAAAGAAAATACTTCCAAAATAAAGTTTTCTTGTTTTTCATTAAGTTGATTTGGAACTTTTGGTTAGAGATATAGATTGAACAAAACATATAAACAGATGTAGTAAGTAACAACAGCTTTGAATTTACATATTACTAGTTAATCTTATTTTGTAAAGTTCACAATACCGTCCTAAAATTCCAAACAAATGACAAACCCAAACCTAGATAAAATAAATAATTAAATAAAGACGCCAAAGAATACAATTGTTAATTTATTTTGTATAATTTCAGTAGAAAAAACATAAGTATAAATCAGTATATTATTTTTCTAAAGGGTGACTGAAGACTTTGTGGCTCCTACTGGGTTTTGGTCGGTGAGAAATCGATCCGAATGGCTTTTTAAATGTTGAAGGTTGCAAACCTCTGCTTTAGGTCATATTCTCTGTTCTGATCGATACATTTTCCCCTCTTTGATTGTATACTTGTTTTTGTTTGCAGCTGCCTGGTGTGCAGAGGTGGAGGAGCGACTAGTAAATCACCTGCTGTCACCGGAGCGCTACAACAAGCTGATCCGACCAGCTGTCAACAACAGCCAGCAGGTCACCATTTACATCCAAGTGTCTTTGGCCCAGCTCATTAATGTGGTAAGGGAGTATACAAATCTATCCTTCTGTCCATCCCTCCGTCCGTCCGTACATTGATCTCATGACTATCTAAAGAATGGCTGAATGGAATCCAATGTAGAAATAGTCTTTTCTGTTTTTGTATTGTTATAACACATGCTCATAACTTAATGCTATAATCTTACAAACAAGTATTTCTGCCCTGACTTTGAGCACAAACATTCTCTCTGGACTTTACATTAAAAATGCGAAGCGTACAAAAAAAAAAATAAATAAATAAAAAATAGAACATTTCTTCGCATTCAAGGTTATTTTAAATCCAAATTTGGGTTCAAAGGAAGCAATGAAAGTGGAGCGATTAAATTTAAAGCAGGATCACAAACACCACTTCTCTAATATTTCTGGGTTAACTTTCAACATTGTTGCCTGTCATTTTTATCTTAGTATAAAATACTTTTTCCAAGACTTTGATGTTCTTTGCATTTTTTTTCAAATCTTTCTTTATTTCAAAATGACTACATTTTTTTTTAATTTTTAAGTTTTGATTCTAAAAAGATTAAAAACTAATTGCATGACAAACTATCCCTATTTGGACAAAGTTAGGTGAAGCCTGCATTTCCGGTTGAAAAACCTCTGGTCATGCACAGTCAAACCATGCAGGCTCCACACAGAAATGGCCCCAGCTGGGAGTCGAACCAGAACCTCCCCAGTGACAGTGCTACTTACCACGCAGCTGTAATAACTGCACAGACACTGATTGTCAAATTTGTTTTTACCGAATGTTCATATTTTGCTTTAAATGGTTTGTGAGCGCACACAAGATCATCTGAACAGAAACATGTGTCATCGTATCAACCCTGCAGGGATTTTTGTCTGTGTTTCAGAATGAGAGGGAGCAGATAATGACCACCAACTGTTGGCTCACTCAGGTTTGTGTTCATTATTTTTTTAAATCTTTTTTCTTAGTAACAGTATAGTTCTGCAGAGGCCAAACAAATGGTGTGCATCCTATTAGTCATTGTGATACATAAAAATTCATGCTAACACACTGGCATGTCTTCACAGTTTGCTGTGTAATGACATGCAGTTGGTTACTAGTGAGGTCAGCTCCATGCAAACACAGCAGCGCGGCTGAGTAAAAAAATGCAGTTTGACAGCTGACTCAACTGGAACCTTTATGGATGAACCAGCATGTTTATATTTTCTGACTTTTTATATTGCAAATCAGACCTGTTCTTCCAATGCACATACAGCTTTTGCTTGCCAAGTTGGCATGATCTCATATGAAATCTATTCATGGGCCTGTGTTCTTTTGCATCAGGGATGGAATGACTACAGACTAATGTGGGATCCGGATGAATACGATGGAATCAAGAAAATTCGTCTCCCATCACAACACATTTGGCTGCCTGATATTGTCCTGTATAACAAGTACGTTTCCTTTCTTTTACAAAGAAATACTGTGTCCTTCCTGGATTTATGACTAAACTATGGACAAAAGAGAATATTAAACCTAAAGGATTGAAAAAAAGTTATGATTTATTTACCAAAACTAATGGGATTTTGAACAAATATCTGTGAATTTGAGGAAATTAATGTGCATTAAAATCTTTCAATGTGCCTGAGTGAACTGTTCACTTCTGGATTAATCTCTATGTGAAACTGTCTTTTATATATATATATATATATATATATATATATATATTTAAATGGAACTGGGGTTTTAATTGATTATAAAATCCGTTTTGCAAATTACATTTGTTCCTAATTTAATGTCATGAAAACATAACGATTTTTCATATTTTTTTACTTTAAAGCAAAACTGCTTTTTTATATCTGGTATCTTGCAATGTGAAACTAGTAAATAGATTTTTTTAACTAAAAAAACTGTCTGATTCAGCAAATGGAAACAAAACATCTAGGATATTTGTTACAAGCACATAAAGTATTAATCGTACCCCTGATTTTAATTTGACTTGTTTAGAAACATCTATCCTACAAGAAACAATTTGATGCTTTCCACATAAATATTACAGGAACAGGAAGATCCAATTTACATGTGGACACAGTTTTTAAAAACAGACATAACAAACAAGCAAATAATAAAGAAATAAAACATTAGACTGGTAATTCACAAAAAAAATTGTTCAACTAAAATATACTGAAAGAAAATGATGACTCAAAATTGTTGAAGATCTCGCAGCTTCTTTGATTTTAGCTTAAAGTTTTTCCATCTGACAGATCAGAAGTCTCAGGAAGCAGTTGCAGCCTTTACATTTTTAATTCGATTTTGTAAAGCAAAGCATTACAAGTTTGATTCCTGCCGTGCTTTATAATTGATAGGATCTCAATTTATAATGCAGCACCTGCTGTAGTGGACAGGTGAAGAAAAGAGTTGGTCTCAGCAGATGTGAAGTGTGCCACTGGTCTGCTGGGATGTCTCTGAGGTTAAACCTTCTCAATGTGATGAAAAAAACTCAATTTTTAACTTAATTCATACTTCATGAATTAGTTTCTGTCAACCAGCAGATTTCTCCCTAAAAAAGCAAAGTAAGCCATATTTTTAAGAAGATCTGTAAGAGACTACAGTTTAAATTAAAGTTCAGGAACACTAAAAGTTTGTTGAACCTAAAAATGTTAAGTTTTTAAGTTTCCTAATGATTTAATTTTGGTCAAAAATGCTAAAGTTGAACATGAAATAAATTAGAAACTGAATCAAAAGTCCAAACTACAGCAAGATAATAAAAGCAGAAACTGAAATGTATAAACGTTTTATAGCCAGAGCAGTTTTAAATATAAAACTCATTCTCAGATCCACATATTTTTAGAAAATATTTTCTGGTGAGGTCTTATCTCAGATTAAAACAATTGATGTGACTCCTGAGCTTCTAAAACAATTCAAAATCATTTTGTAAAGATGTTGCAAAAACCTTTTTTAATTACATGAAATACTATCAATTTCCTTTACAAATAAAACAAAATGTTCCTCTTCTTCTGTTTCCAGTGCTGATGGGACCTACGAAGTTTCTTTTTACTCCAATGCTGTCGTATCTAACAATGGAGAAGTGGCCTGGCTCCCACCGGCTATCTACAAGTCTGCCTGCAAAATTGAAGTCAGGGATTTCCCCTTTGATCAGCAAAACTGCACCCTCAAGTTCCGTTCGTGGACTTACGACCACACAGAAATCGATCTCATCCTCCTCAGCGATTACGCCTCACGTGATGATTTTAAACCGAGCGGCGAGTGGGACATCGTCTCGCTGCCGGGAAGGAAGAACGAAGATCCAAATGATATCAGATACCTGGATATTACCTATGACTTCATCATTAAGAGGAAGCCTCTGTTCTACACCATCAATCTGATCATTCCCTGCATCCTCATCACTTCTCTGGCTATCCTGGTGTTCTATCTCCCGTCAGACTGTGGTGAGAAGATGACGCTCTGCATCTCAGTTCTCCTGGCCCTGACTGTGTTCTTACTCCTGATCTCAAAGATAGTGCCACCCACATCTTTAGCAGTGCCTCTGATTGGGAAGTACTTGATGTTCACCATGGTGCTGGTCACCTTCTCTATTGTCACCAGCGTTTGTGTGCTCAACGTGCACCATCGCTCTCCCAGCACGCACACCATGCCAGCATGGGTGAAGCGTGTCTTCCTGAACCAGCTGCCCTCCTTTCTGTTCATGCGGAGACCAGGGAAGTCCAACATCCGGGAAAGGTTTCGGAAAAAGCACCAGAAGCAGAAGTGTGGAGCAGAGAGTGGGATCGGAGGCGGAGTGGCAGATTCCTCCTCTTCCTTCTTTGTGAACGAAGATTCAGCCAAGCGCTACGGCTGGAGGATCAGTGACCTGTCGGAAAACACAGAGTTCAGAAGGAGGATGACTCTGAAGAGCAACATTGATGTGGAGGATGCAGTGGACGGGGTGCGCTACATTGCTGATAAGATGAAGAGTGAAGATGATGATGAAGGGGTATGTATTTGGTCTACATGGATTTCTTTGTGTTTTTCCACCAATGAATGATGGCTCTTTAATTTTTGCAGTATATGACTCTAAAATGTTTCCATAAACACTTAGAGGAAAGTTATAAAATGAATATAAACATGCTTATAGCTGCTATGGATGCTTCCTGACACAAAACCTTCTCTACGGTGGCCCTGAAGTCCAAATGACACCAACAAATCACTCAATGCAAAAACATATTAACGATCACAACATTAATTAAAAAAGAAAAACATTATATTTGAGAAATCAAAGCAAAACTACAGAAATCAAAAAACAATAAAAAAGAAACAAAATAAAATGAAATGTTTTGAAAAATAAATAATAAAAAACTGGAAAAAGATAAGAACTACGGGACATCACTGATTGGATGATGACATTCGTTCATCATTTTAACCAAACTGGCTGTGACTAATCATTACACTTCTGTTAGTATGCAGACACAGAGTGTTCAGGTCAGCATTTCAGCTTTCTCTTTTAAAGTATTTCTTCAAGTGTTCAGATTTTTATGCAAACAATAAGAATATTTCAGAGTCCCTTCTTCTGAAGCTGATGAAAGTCACCATTCAGGGTGCGTTCACTGTACGTCTAGTGTGTGGGATTTATTCTCCGCAGAAGACCCGTCTCTTGAGGGGGTTGGTGAGCTGCAGTCACAGCTGTGCTCAGCAACCATTTGGTGATTTAACAGCCAGATCTAACCTCGATGATGAATGCCAAGCAGAGAGACACAGACGGGAGTGGAGAAGACCAATCAATGAATGTGGTCACACCAGACACGGTCACATTCTGCACTGTGGGGCTAAAAAAAAGTCACTTTTCATGAATAAGATTAAAAAATTGGTTTACTATTTGATAAAAGTCAAAAAGAAGTAAAAGTAGATTTTAATTTTAAGAGCTGTTACTATTGTATAGTGCATATCATTGGGTTAAATTTGCTCTAACTGTAACAGAACATGCCACTCTTTACACTGACCAAAGTGTGAGTCTGAGACCAACATTGGTTTTTGGGTTAGAGGTTATGATTGCTGATTGCTTTGAGTTACTCACACATAAAAAGAACATTTTCTGACATTTTTTGACAGAGATTGCACAGTAATCTGCATTTAGGCATCTGTTAGCAAGCAAAACAAAAGCTGGACCCTTATATGACTCAAATACTTCTGTTGGTCTAAACTTTCTGATATAATTGTCACACAAGCAATCCGTCATTTTTGATGGAAAACATGCTAGTTTCCCAACACTCTTAAACAGTTTTCCTTCATGAATAATAATTCCTCATGTTTTTATCCACTCTCTGCAGATTATTGAAGACTGGAAATACGTGGCAATGGTGATCGACCGTCTCTTCCTTTGGATCTTTGTCTGTGTATGTGTGGTTGGAACGGTGGGCCTCTTCGTACAGCCTCTGTTCCAGAGCTACAACACCCCCATAGTTGAGGACTTGGACCATAACTGAACTATGAACATGACTGAGAAATGAACTTTAGTTCCCTTGAGAAACACAGCTCTGGGGAATTTTTGCCACGTGAAACGTTCGCACACTGTTCACTGCACCTTAACTGGAAAACGACACTTTTCAAGCCTCATTCTGACCTCATCCATCACCTGGTCTTCTCCTGTTTTCTCTGTTCAGCACCACTTTTACACTAATATTTCATTTCATCAAAGCTGAATGCTACGGTTAGCCAACTTAAGTAAGCGGTAATAAGAGGCAACTTTTAAAAGTATAGTAGCCAAGAGGACAAGACTAATTCTGCAGCTGAATGATGTAAACTGTGAAAAGAAAAGAATGATTTGTTTTGAACAAACACTGTTATTGTCAGAACTTAGTTTCTTCCTTTCCCCTTTTTTAAATATATCAGATCAAATAAAAGTTTCATTTTTGTTTCATAATAAAATGTAATGAGAATAAAAAATCATCCCAAACAGGAAGACACTTTTATTTCTGTTTTTGGACCATAACAACAGTAATATTTCACTATGAAATGTGGTCTCACATTTACTGTGAAGCCCTTTCTGTGGAGACAAAGGACTCTTTTTTTTTCTTCAATTCCATGCCGTTAGAGATAATAATATTGAGGATAAGAAGCAGTAGACTCCTTAGTTTGTTAAAGAAGCTTTATATCAAGGGGAAACAAAAAGTTGTTCAGGAAGTTATGAAAATGCAAAAAGAGTTTGCTGCTCAGTATGTCATTTCCATTGATTTGATGCTCTGGCTTTGAAAAGTTTACAGTCATTATCAAGGCAATCAGCAACAATATTAAAAAAAAACATTTTTAAATTATTAGCATTTGTTTGATTTAACATTGTTTCACTGTTTTGGATTAGGTAAGACAACTTGTCTGTGCCAAACTGCACTCGCCTGTCACTGCTGCTAATGCTAACCAGCAAAAATGCCTGGTTAAGTCTTTAATCATTTTTTTGTACATTAAGTACAATAGAAGACTGAAAGATGGTTTTTTTTTCCTTTTTTTTCCCTCTCCCTGGTCACTTATGTTTTGTGGGTTTTATCCTTGAAAATGAAAGCTGAGGTGGGGTTTATGTGTCTTGTAAAGAGCGATTAATAAATGGAAATGAGAGTAACAAACAATCACAACGACCTGTGTACTCATTAACTTGTTTAATTAATTGTTTAGCTTCTTAATTCTTTGTTGCATATTTAGTTTTTATTCTAGTAAATGCATGTATTTATACTTGATACATAATATTTAGCAGGACATTTTGGTTTTTTTCTGTACGGGTACAAAGTGAAAATGGGCCACAGAATTATCAAACAGTCTTGGATCCTCAGGGCTTGTCACCTCACCTTCTGTTGAGATGCCAGCGAGGCCATATGACCAATGTGGAGACAGCCTGTGAATGAGCGCACGCACGGCCGCCATCTCAAAACTGGGATGTGATGCTTCCACGTCTTTATGGTGCTGCAGCTTCCTCCTCAAACCGGATTTAGCTTAAGCAAGTCATAAAGAGGATGAAGATATTTGCAATTTATCTGTTTCAGATAATAAACTTTTGCTAAACCCAAATTTAAGCTTTTTTTTTTTTTAAATTTGCTAGACTTTTTTGGTCCTAATGTTAAAAAAATAAACAAACAAATGCTCAAGTTCCTCAATAAACAACTTCAATAGTCATTTGTGATAAACACCATCATACATGGTACATTATTAAATATTTTTTTCTGAATCAGATAATAACCCAAACTGATGACACATATCACCAAAACTTATAAAACAGATTACCATCAATCACACAAGTGCATGAACGGCTGTTTTTCTGAGTCTGAGATTAAGACTGACTCGTGGAGTTTTTCCATCTTGATTATCAACATTTCTGAACACCACATTAACCCCTTCATGCCTCACTTAACTTCAAATTATATTTGAAAAATATTTTTCAGTGTTTTTTTTTCCTTTCAAATGGAGTCCTGGAGTAAATGGTACGCTGCAAATTAGTGACAAACGGCGAGAAGGAGTCAAATCAAGATGTTTAATGAAGCTGTAATGATTCTAGTTTTGCAAACTTAAGTGTCGTGTAAAAGACAATGTCTGCATGCACACAGATAACACGGGCCTGGAAGTAAACCTGTTCTAACCCTGAACCAGGTCTGAACCCGCTTACAGCTGTGTGAGGAGCAGCCAAATCCCCTCACAGTGGGGTTGGAATGAACAAACATGGACGTGCATATGCACGCATACCGACTTAATCCTGTCTGTATAGTGACAGCCAATGAACCGGAATGGGTTCAGCAATTATATATATTTTTGCCCTCATCCTTGTATTACACATAAATTAGATTCTTGACATTTGCATCAATTTCCATTAAGAGGGGATGCATGAGTGTGAGGGGGAAGAAGGGTTTGAAGAGATTAGTGGTCTGAGAGGGGCGGAATATTGGAGTTTTCTAATTTAAACTCCACGTGTTTGTTGATTAATGAGGAGAAGAGGAGAATCAAATCTCAAATATGTGTAGTATATAATCGAAATATAACATTTCAGAGGTTGGGGTCAAATGTCTTAACAAAAACACTCCCAACACCTCACCTGACTGCCTGTTTTTCAGTGAACCGTCTGAATTTTTCTTTCAATACATACATATTAGCTAAAGCCTTCATCACAATGATGTGGACTGTCTGCAGGTGGAAAATGAGCAAATCTGTACATTAAATACACACAAAAATGGTATTTTTCAGTTTTATGACATTCTTTTGGTGCCCGTACGCGCCTCAGGAAACTGAACGGCAAACCTGTGCTCCTCTTGAGATGTGTCCACACCCGTCTATGAACCTATACGAGCCTGGACAGCACACACCCACCTGTACAGGTGAACCCCTAAGCGGGTGTACGTGACTAATGTCCAGACAATGACTGTGGTTGGGGTTCGTTGATTGGGTCCAGCTTCTGGAATGTCAGGGATTTGTCTCATGTGATTGGCTGGAATATCTTGTACTGTTCATGAACCTCCACATAAGAAGATATCCTGATCCAGGTGTTGTTCTGCCAGATCCTGCATCGTTTTAACTCTTTACTGACTCCTGAAACAGCAGCAGACATTCCTGTTTTATGGCTTTATTCTCCAATGGCCAGTCAAGTATACATTTCAGACTGAAAAACTCACATCTACAGTACAAGTTACAATGTATAAGACAATATAAGTGTTGACTATATAAGAAATTGTAACAAAATAAAGGATATTCCTTAAAAAATGACATGATTTTGTGGAGGATATCCCCTCAGAGAATTTGAGCTTTTTGAATTCTTATTTACGTTAGTTTATGTGTTAAAGATGTTTTCCTCTGTTACACTAGATTTCATGTTTCAACTATCCTCATCATATTTCTATCAGTCTTGTTTTCCATTTTCATCAGACCTTCATTCAGATTATTCCAAAGGTCAACTTTGTCCTGACTTAAGTTTATTGTTCAGACTTGTTTGTTGCATTTGGTCCACAAATTCCTGAGTTACACCACAAAACAACAAAATAAATTATTTTAGGTCATTTGTCTTAAGCTCACGTAATTCTCTGTGTTAGATGCAATTTTTAGAAAAATCAAATGACCACAACATCATTTTCAAGCACTAACTTTACATTTCCTTTGCTTTGTATTTTTTTTATTACAATCATTACATCATAAACACAAGAACTTCACTTTTTTGGGTATATTTTGTTTTACACAAACCAAATCAAATTTTGATTGTAAATTTTTACTTAATATTTGCTAAGTTTTTTTTTTAATTCTAATAAATTTATTTTAAAGTAAGGCCACACTGACTGAGCATTAATCTTTTTGCTTCTCGGGCCATTTCTGCTGATTCCACAAGTGAGCAAAATGACTAAAAGTTGTTAACCTGAGTGTTAAAAATGGTACAGGATTCTTGTTGTGACTCTAATTTTTAGCATCTAGATTTAAATGCTTATTGTTGATTGTTTGCTGGGCATAAAAAACTGTTTTTTTTATTAAAATTAAAAAAAATTGTAACTTTTTTTTTACCTGTACGAGTTTGCTTGTTTACTTTGTTATGTTTATTTTTACTTGGAGCAATTTTTTATGCCATTTCTCTGGAAACATTTGAATATTATTCCCTGAGATCCCTTTTTCCTTATTTCTCTCCACATTTCTTTAAACCCTTTGCAGTGTGATGCTGCACCATGTTTCTGGTGTGTTTGTGTCCTTACTTACATTAACTAAGCTAGTCGTTTCTCATTGCAGTTGAATATTTCTGACAAATTAAAAGACAAAATGCTTAATTTAATTCGTTCATTGCTTGTCTTTTCCCTGGCCTTGAGACTGTGGATTCTCTGGATGAACTTTATATACCTATTACATTTCTGTTCTTGCACTATCAGCTCTCGTTCAGTCAACAATAGTAAAAAACAGTGACCAGCTGTTACCTTCTGGTCTCCTCGTGGGGTCAGCAAGCGTGACCAAAGACATAAAAGTCGGCAAATGGAGCAAGAGAGCAGAAAGAAGCAACAAAAAATAATGACAGAGATGATAAAACTCTGCCATAAACAAGGACCTCTGCAGGATTTTTTTTCTGACTATAAGAAAATCTACATGGAAAACCATTAGGATGATGTTTGAGTCACTGAGCTGATATTTTAATCGCAATTTAAGTATTTGAATTTTGTCCCACAGAGTAAAATAAACACATTTTTGAAGACATTAAATGCTTGATAAGTTTAATTAAACACATAAATCAAAACAAAATAATTGTCCTAATCAGATAAGCATCATCTCATGTTTGCACTGGTGTGTTTTAAATCTTTCCCCATGTTATGATCAGACTCCTGTACCTGGATACTTCTTGGTGAGTGTCAGCAGTTTCATCTGTTTCCCGTTGCCGGCTGTTGTCCTCCATCACCACCATAAGACATCCCTTTGGAATTTATACCTGCCATTTCAGCTCTGCGGTCGATATTTATGAACTACATTAGTGCATTACAGAATGTGTAGCTGCCATGCTGTTGAGTCAGGCTGCTATCAATCCTTTCCTCCGAGCTGCTGAGCCACAGACACAGAGACGTGGTCCAAACACTTTGCAGGGATTTAAACTGGGCCCGGGGCTGTTGTGTAACCCGCCGACTAGGAATAAAACCCCTCTGAAGTCCTGGCTGATCAGAGTGCATGCTGCTGCTCACTAGTGGTCGAAGATGATACTGCAGAGCTCCCTCAGGTATCCTTATAAAGCATGAAATCCTTGATTACATGTCGATGTGTGGATGTCAGAGTCAGATAAGATCTAAAATTGACATCTAACAGGGATGTGATTGCATCAGCAGACTCGTCATGCAGCAGCTTGCTCCAGAAATGTCACCAGGTATCTGATTTTTAAAAAATAAATAAATTAGCATGACGATGTTTCGACACATTGCTGCAATGCTGCTGACAGGGATAGGGACGGTTGTTAATCAGGGTATTTCTAACACATTTCAAACTGATTAGAAACGCCCTGCATCTTTGATTAGCACATCATCTGTGATGGCACGCTCAGCTGGGAGGCTTTTCTGCTTTTGCAGACATTAGAAAGGCATGTAATGAGAGGGTCTGGCGTTGACCTCGCCAGGCAGCAGCTGCTTCACCTAAAACAGCACAGATGAAGAAGGACACGATAAAACATTAGATCAATAGAAACAGAACAACAAGTACTCCAAGGTTGTTGAGTTGCAGCATATTCTTTCACATTTATATTTGTTTGGGAGAGGGGAAAAAAAATGAAGTGTGCAGAAACAGGAGTTCATAAAAAAGATGAGAGTTAAGAATATGTCGCAGAAATATAGCAGTTTAATTAGCAGCAATGGACCTTAATCAGATAGCTCTGACTTGTGCTGGGAAGGGATTTAATGAGTTGCTAAAGGCTGGAATCAAGTACAGCATGACCAGCCTCACTGCTCAGAGTGGACACTTGGTAGGAGAGAAACAAGCAGGAAAATGTTGCTAATGGGAGCTGAGGATAAGAAAGGATCAATTTAAGCTGAGGATGGGTTGATGTGGGGGAGGGGGGGGGTTGAGGTCCGGTCTACTGGAGGGCTGAGTGGGGTCAAATAGTGGAGCGTGACTGACATTTTTGACCAAAACCAGGAGGAAAAAGGCTTTTAGAGAGGGCCTGTTGGAGTGATGTGATGGTGGAGTGAATAAATGCTTGACAGAAACAAAGGAAATGCTGAGAAAGATGTTGCTTTTTATATTAGGAACTACAATTAATAGCTAAATAAAAAGTCCTTTTCTGAAACAATTTAAAGACCCACTCTGATGAAAATCAAGTTCTTGGTGTTTTTGGCATTTTTCTCTTGATGGAGGCCATATATCAAGAAAATTAAGATAAAAAAAAATGCATTTTTGAGTATTTCTTTATTTAAATTGTTGTGAATCAGGAGCAGATGAAAAAATGCTGTTAGAAAAAAGTGTTTTGATGTAGGTACTACAATCGGCGGGGCACAATCTCCCTGCTCCACTCTATTCATCCAAGCCGGCATCTGCCTCAAAACTGTACGACTGGATGGGGCCGATATTGCTCGCCATTGTTGTTACACCAATAATGTTAGATTAGGGGTGAGAGGTACGGTGGCCCTGACGGGTCACAACACAACACTCTGAGTTCACAATACAACCCTTTATGGTCACAAAACAACACTTTAAGTTCACCACACAACACTTTCATTTCACAACGCAACACTTTAGGGTCACAACACTTCACATTCACAACGCAACACTTTAGGGTCACTACAAATTATGTCAAGATGGCATTGAACTGCTTCATATCTGCAACGTAAATATGACCAGCAACAGAAGTTGATCTTACAGGTTGATATTTCCATCCAAAAAGATCTGCGCGCTCATAGATTTCTGATGGAATCTGCAAATAAAATAGCAAAATTTAAATGATAAAACAACATTAAGATAAAGAAACATATTTCAAATCATGAGACGATCATGAGGCAAACTTATTTCAAAATGTATTTCTTTTTGTGAAAGTTTAACATGCTAACAAATTAAATCATTCTTAAAAAGGTGATGAAAGCCTTTCCTGATTGCTAGCTGTATATATATATATATATATATATATATATATATATATATATATATATATATACTCGTCAGTACTAAACCCACAGAACTCGACTCTATGAAAGCAAACTAGTTTGCTTGTGTCTCATTATTTGTCCCTAATCTGTGCCCAACAATAATCTGAATTGTTACATTTTTAACTGTTTGGATAATCCCAATTAAAGATGTCTATTTTTTTCCTGCAGGGGATTATTTATTTTCTAATTAGGTCAAAACACAAAGCCTGCTGCGGCAATTAACAACACTAAGACGAGCTGGGAATGAACATTACATTTGATTAAGTAACAAAAAAATTGTTGCTGAAAGAAACCTAATTTATGCAGAATCACAGTGCAGGTGCAGAAGTTGCAAAACACAGTCTGCTCGATCTGGAAAGGTTTTGCTAAAATCGTCTGAAAAAGGCTCTAATTATCAGCAAAACTAGTTTGCAAGTTGTTAATGTGTGGACATCACATCCCGTAATGAAGCAGAGGAATAACCTGCTCGCGGGACTGAAAGATGAAACCCACTTGAGCTCTCCTCTCTAATGTCATTCAGGTTTAATCTCTGCTAACAGCTCTCTGCGCTGCCTCGAGGTTTACTTACTGTGTGATCTCCTGCAAACAGCCTTTCTAGCATTTTCACTTTTCATAGCAGGAAACAAGTGTATATAATCGCATTATCATCAGCCCCGCGCCAACAATTGAGAGCGCGCTCACATTAAGGCTTCATAGGAGACATTTGCAGACGTTCAGCTAGAGAGTGGAACGAAAAGAGAATCGAGGCACGTGTAAAAGAAAAAAAAAGACACAGATGAGGGTGGCATGGTACAAAAGAGACATTCAGCCAAGAGGAAGGAAAATGTGTGAGAGGTTGATGTGGATGAGGCAGGACAGTCCCGTCTGACACACACTCTGATGCTTTTGTCCTTTTCCTTTTGGCTGAATGTGACTTCTGTTTTGATTTCTCAAGACAGATCCAGTTTTTGCATGAGCATGATATTGTTCATGCACAAATGAATACATCTGTTATGAAACTTCTGATCTATTTTGGAAAAAAGAAAAATGTAATTTTGCTGCAATAAAACAGACCAGATCACGCCTAATGTTTACAAACCTGCCACTGAAGATCAGTCGTAATGGTATTTGATTTGAAGTTCAGATTGGCGTTGAAGAAGATGTCACTTCAGGCTAGAATTTGGCTCTCCAGTGTTCAGTCTGCAACTCACTAAACCTCTAAAAAAGAACGACTGGAATCAAATAGAAATAGGATCACTAAAGCTGAAAAAATGTGGATTTTACTTCATGTTTGCACACTATGTTGGAGGGTAAACAGGACTGTGGTGTCACCTTGGCTTTCAGCTGCGCCCAAACCGCAGTGAACTGTTTGTGACACGAACAGGAAAACATGTCCTCGTGTGAACCTGATTAATTTCTGCATCTGTTGCTTTCTTCAATAATGGTTCTGACCGTGAAACCAGAGGAATAATTTTAGACGTTCGCTGCAACTTGCAAAAAATAAATAAAAATACACAGACACACAAAAATGTTTGAGAAAAGGATGCAAAATGTTTGTCTGTGTTAATGCATTTCTGTCAGGTGCAAAAAGAGGTTTACTGTATTTCACATTAGATTTATACGACTTGAAGCAGTGATAAAGTCCATGCAACTTCACAGAAGTGAGAAGTTTCCCAGATTCTCTGGATGAACATATTTTATAGCACAGTGGTTTACCATAGATCAGGATAATTGTCTCTTAAAACACTATATGACAGTTTATGAAGAAGTATTACTGCTGTTTCTTTTAGTTATGACTGACGCATGAATGCTGCAATAAAAATATGAGTCTGCAGGGACTGCTACTTTTTTATTATCTGAATCGGACAGAAATTCTTGAACGGAATGCATCTAAAATTTTAAGAGGCAAAGGATAATAATAATGAGAACATTTTGAATATTTTTTCTTCTGTTAAATCATGTCCTCTGAGGAATGTTATGAAAATCCTGCATGCTTATAATCTCTAGGAAAGCAGAGAAAAAGTGAAAGTCACATTATAATCATATTTAATCTACCATAAAAGCGTTCCTAGTGGTCTTTTAATTATGATTATGTCGTTTTTGCCCCCAAATTTTTTTTAAAAAGTGTTGTTTTCTAGAACATAGTTTCTGCAGAGCGCCAGTAGTTCATTAGAAATTCACCTCTGAGTTGTGGACTATTGACATCCTGCCTCTAACTTCCCATCATCCTTCTGTTTACACTTTCTCCCGCTACCTTACAACCCCTTACACCCCCAATCTAACATTAATAGTGTACAAAAATGGAATCAGAATCAGACGTATCCAGCTGTATAGTTTTGAGCCAGATGAGGAATTTAAAAAGGATTTAGTCATCTGCAAATGGATGCATCGGAATGGAGTGGAGCAGAAATCTTGTGGCTTGGTTGCTATAAAAGCTGCCTCACACAAGTTTTTTCAAACTGTATTTTAATTTGTCTGTTCCTGATTCACAACAATTTAAATAGATACATACTCAGAAATGGAATTCTAAGCGTATTTTTCTTCATATGTGTTCTTCATCATGAGAAAAATGATACAAGAACATGTTAACAACACAGAAAACACAATTTTCATGAGTGGATTTTTAAAAACAAATGTTTTTGACCACTGTTTTAAGAGATGTGCTTATGTTTTCAAGAAGCAGGGAAAGATGCATGATAAAAAAAATGTATTTTATTAGTAAAAAAAACAACAAAAAAATCCTGTTTTTCATCTCATTCCAGACTGGAGGCTTGAGAGTCCTGAGCGTTTCCCTCTGTTATTACATGTTTCTGTGAGCGGAATGACTGGCTCTCTCACTCCGACTCTCATTGAAAACTTCCTCCTCCTTTCCCCTCTTTTTATTAGATGTCCATTTCTGTGCACACAAGCTGACCATGTGACTTCGACTTGACTTCTCACACCCTGTCTGCATCCATCTGCGTTGTGCCTGGCTTTCAGGGTCTCCAAGTGTACCATGAAAGATGCTTGAACATGGCAGCTGTTTTACTGCAAGCCCCTACCAATCTTCCACTTGACTTACCTCCCCAATGACATCAAATTGAAGGCTGTTGTTTCTCATGTACTGCTCTGGATTCTGACCTGCTGGTGTCCAGCAAGCAAGGCACTTTTGTGAACTAAACAGAACTCGTTGCTCGTATTGTCCCTCTCTCACATGGGAAAAAAAAAGAATATCTAAAAGCGAATGTCAAAGTTCAAAAGGATGAACATAAAAAAGAAGTGACCTGTGTTTTCTTCCACTCCTCCTGATACCTGCCGGAATATGACAGCTTGACAGTGACTTGTACAGCTTGAAACAAACAAAAACATCATGCAGACCCATGTATATCCGCACATGCATGTATTTTTTTTAAATAAATTATAATTAGGACCTTCAACTACATGTTTGTTAATTTTAATTGTTTGAAGAGTTTATCTTCTTGCAAAAATATTTCATTAGTTTTATATTAAATGTCTGCACATCAGTTTGGGACAAAGAATCTTGTATTACAGTTTGTTGGTTAGATTAGAAAATTACTCTGCAGAGCAAAATAGCTCAAATAGGAGCTGAAGATTTTTGAACTGTTTGATTGTAATGTTTTGCAACTCTGGATTTGGATCCTTCACAATCTATTCACTGTAACTCCTGCATGCAATGCTGTGTTGTGGTTATTTGGAATGGGGATACTTTGCAGCCCTCAACGCTGTTATGGAGCAGCTAATGCTTAAGCAGCCTGAGCATTATAATGTGGAAAAATCAATTAAGTGTCTAAATTGGTCATTTGCAGCTCACTACAACCAAAAACATGGGCGTTTTTGTTGTACGCAGATGCGATTTCTGTAGAAAAGATGTGGGAGTTCTTTTTTTTAATCCTTCTTTCCTTTTTTGAGGAAACTGTTTTCTTGAAGCCCGTGTCTCTCCCAGCTGATAGAAAACAACGATGACAGTCCAGGAGCCACTTTAGAAAATCATTCCAACTTATCAGCCCCTGACTCACTGTGAGTCAGGGTGCTAAGTTTGGCCCCTGTAGGAGGGTGCTTTCTACAGGAACAGAAGGGTGGGGAGGCGGGACGCTCAGAACTTGTCCATGTCGGCAGGGCGCACCAACCTCTCCACGTCCGGGAGCGCAAAGGAAAATGCTGCGCCTTACCAGCCGCTGCAGCGGGTCCATGGCTAGAATCCGCTGTCAGTCAACGTCTTTTACCCACAAAAGACAACGCAAGGCGGCAGGAACCGACGCTCCGATTCATTTCACCGGGAAGGCTTTCGCTGTTCTCCTGCTGGTCCTTCTCGCTGCGCACGGTAAGACGGCGCGCAGCGCATCAGAGACAATATGAAGACTGTAATCGGGGCTCTCAGAGACTATTTCAAGGATAAATATTAAACCTATCCTAATTATGAGAGGTTATATAGATAAAACATTATTTTAAAAGTAGATTTTGTTGTGCGCTCCTGCTGGAAAACCAGCTGGGACTCTGACCTGTGCCAGTCGTTTACTAACAATCCAGATTAAAGAAAAAAAAAACTTTACTTTGGTTCTTCAAAAAAATCATATTGTGTTTGTGACTTTGTGTATTTTGACCAGGTTTATATGTAAATAGTTGGGTCCTCAGTCCGTTTAACGCTGAAGATTCTCTAATTCCTCAGAGGTCTAGGGCGCACAACAGCACGCAGTGAAAAGCGGCTGTCCCGCGGTTTCTGCAGGACTTTAAAATGTGCAGTTTTACATGTTAGTTTATAAAATGTGCGCGTAAAATGTAATATGGAGCTTCGACCTGTGGAACTGTTGTTATGTCATGAGGACTGACTGGTCTACAGTCAGATTTCTTATGGAGAATGGCAGCAAATGTGCGCATGTCAACTACACCTG
>NC_050521.1:13037033-13039098 GCF_002922805.2 Oryzias melastigma | reverse complement strand
GATAGCAGTTTCATATGGTATTGTACTCGTACATTAGATAACAAAAAACAAAACAACAACAACAAAACTATTTGGTAAAAATAAAACCACAAGCCAAGTGCGTTAAAGAGAACATCTTTAAGATGTGTTTCACCTCAAACAGTCTCTAAATAGATTTATAGCTTTTCTGTCTTGGGACATCAGTCTATTTTTCTTTTTCTGTATTCCAAAAACTCACATTTATTTTTGCTTTTCCTTTCACATTTGAATTGTGTTTAAGTGTCCAAGAGTGTGTATGTGTGCAGGAGTTGCAGGGGATAAAGGTTGAGTACGGAGCTAAATTAGAGCCAATATTATTTGAAACTCAAATAAAACAATTTGAAAAATTTTTTGGTGTTTGGTCAAAAAAAATGTAAAATGTCCAAAACTTTTTGCTATTCTAAAATACAATTAATTATTTTTATCTTCAAATATTCTGTTTTTTAGGTTTCAAAACTCAAAATTTCAATTTCAAATCTTTTTTTTTTCCCTTCAACTCTTTAATTTTCGAATCTGAAAATTTCAGTTTCAAAACTTTTGGCCTCGTTGTGGCGCGTTGGGTGGGGCTTAGACAAACAACCAATCAAAATCGACGAGGATGGTAACCTCTTTCCCGATGCATTCACTGACCCTGAGAACTTGGATAATTACGGTCAGAAAATGGCTGTTTAGTCTGTACCGTCATAGTCGGAAGTTGTCCCAAGACAGGTGTAAAAAGCAGTTTTATTGCATACAGACCGCGTATCCAAAACGCTGTTCTAGCCCTTTTAAAGCGCAATCTTATTGTGTTAATCAGGAGCAGAAAAAAAATTGCAGTTTGAAAAAACTTGTAGATGTTACACATAAACTACAGTCAAGCTCCCTGCTCTGCTCCATGCTGATGCATCCATTTGTGGACGACTAGATCCATGTACGACTTTGTTTTCCTGTCTGAGCTGACATCTGGACCAAGGCTGCTCGACTAGACATCTCTGATATCGCTCGCCATTTTGTTGCACAGCTAATGTTAAGTTGGGGTTGTGCGGGGTTGTAAGCTAGTGGGTGTGAAGACCAGACAGGTGGATGATGGGAACGATTACACAACTCAGAGGTGAATTTCTAATAAACTCTTGCTGCTCTGCAGACTTTATGTTCTAGTTTTTTATGGCTAAAAACAGCAAGATCATAGCTAAAAGACCGTGAACACTTTTACAATCGATCAAAAGATGATGGGAATGGGAAAGTTTGCAGTGGTTCCTGGAAGAAAAAAGCTATAGTGTCAAACACTGTTAATTCTCATTGACCCGTTTCTTGTGCTGACAGTGAGATTGAAGCTTCCAAATTTGAAAAACAACTTCATGGATGAGTATTTGTGACTCTAAAGTGATGATGCTCTTGTTTGTATTGTTGTGTTTTCATGCTGATTCAATGCTGGTGCATCATGTGACGTCTGCTGCAGTATGAGAGACTCTTATGAGGTCTCTGTCGGTCTTTCTGGCCAGAACAAACTTTATTTATTGTTTCTGAAACTCAAAACACGATAACAGAATTCTCACCTTTCTGGGGTTAATAATCACTGATGGTAAAAATAACACCCAGCTATTTCGATCAAATATTTACAAGTTATGAAGAAGAACTTAGTAGTATTTTCTTTTTTGTTGGGATAGTTTTTTGTTTGGTGAAAGCAAAACTATTTTTCTTTGTTTTTATCTGGAGTCAGACTGTTAATTCAACTGCTCTAAAACACATTTTAGACAAACTTACACAAGCACAAAAAAAACAAAACTTGCTGTCTTCATGGCTTGTTTTGAATTGACTGTTTGCCCATCTGCTTGCTTTTATCTTTAAACGTTTACAAGAAAGTATACGTCACCACAGAAAAAAGCCTAAATTAATTAATTTGTAGACTTAATTTTGAAGGGGCTCCTGATTTATTTATTTTCCAAAATTTGTGCTACGTGACTTGTGTTTTTAATGCCAGAAAATTCAGAACAATTTGAATTTTGCATTATTTTTTTATTTATTTTTATTTTTTATTAATTGCATCATTGTTTTTTCTTTTCCTATT
>NC_050521.1:13033257-13036619 GCF_002922805.2 Oryzias melastigma | reverse complement strand
GCCAGAAAATTCAGATCAATTTGAATTTTGTATTATTTTTTTATTTATTTCTATTTTTTATTAATTGCATCATTATTTTTTCTTTTCCTATTAATTTATTCCCTTTGATTATTTTACTAACCTATTGCAAAAGAAAGCAAGGTACACAAATATCAAAAAGTGATTGTAGAAAATCCAGAAAGTTGTAATTCTTCAAAGCACCATGACACATCCTCTCTGCATGCTACTTTTCCGTATACTTTTAATGTGGCGACAGTGTCACATGCTGCTATTTCTGAAGCTACCTCTTTTCCTTGGTTCATTCTTTTTTTTTTTTTTTCTTAAAATGTCACAGAGCCACAGGGAAAACTCTATAAGAGGCTTACTGTTCAGAACATTCACACGTGTGGCAGATTTCAGTTAAAGGCACCATTTGGATTTTATGCTGCTGCTTTAATCAAACTACCTAAGTAGTTACACAAGAAGCTAAGACATGAGAAGCTATTGATAGGAGTCTTCCCTTTGCAAGGCATTTAAATAGGAATGACTACATAGGAAATAAGTAAACGTATAATCTGGTTTTAAGTGAAAATGACAAATAAGAAAGAATAAAAATAAACATAAAAAGACAGTAATGGTAATAAGATGTTAATTAAAAGTCTTTGATTTAGAACAAGAATTTCCATTCTTAACCCCTTAACGCCTGTGTTTATTTCCAGCAATGAAAAGAAGATATTCACTTGTGTTTTTGCTTTTAAGTAAATGCTACATTTAGGTAATTTTATAGCTAATTTGGTTTGTTGCATATTTGAGACAACAGGCATTAAGGGGTTAAATATATCTTTTGATCTGTTTTCTATTGTAGATGTGTTTTCATTATGATTGTGCCATTTTTAGCCAAAATTTAAAGAACTTGTGTTGTTTTCTTGGACATAGTTTCTGCAGAGCGGAAGCAGTTCATTAGAAGTTCTGAGTTGTGGGCGGGACTGTTGGCATGGAGCGACCCCGCCCCTCTTCCCTGTTGGAGCAGGGATCTTGTGGCCCGCCCAGAGTATATTCTATGTCACAAATTTGCTCTTTTTCAAACAGCATCTATTTGTCTGCTTCTTATTCACAATATTTTGAACAAAGAAATACTCTGAAATGGAATTTTTAGTTAAATTTTCTCAATTTATTTCTTCCATCATGAGAAAAATGCCAAAACACATTTTCATTTTCATCCCAGTGGGTCCTTAACAAATAAATCAAACTAAAAATAATAAATGAAATGTTTCTGATTTCTTCTTGAACTTGTTGCAGAAACAGGTTGACAGTCGATTTCTAGCATGAATCCTGAAAGTCGTCCTTTGGGTTCGCCATTAAGCATCTGTCCTCCGTTGTTTTTCAGAAATGGTGCGAGACAATGTCTCAACACATCGTATTATCTGATGCAGACGTGTTGAAAGAAGACAATGTGTTTCCTTGCTGACAAAAGAGGAAGATTTCCCTGGGATCTTGCTGTAATACTACTGTCATTTCCCTCAGCTGAAGAGATTAGCTATAGCTACACAGCAGCTTTATCCTTGAACTGAGAGACTTCCACCGGAAAGCGGTGCCTTGAAAGCGAGATTCTTGCTGAAGCGGGACTGATTTGCACAAATGCAGAGAAATTCACTCGTAAGATGTTGAGTTACAGATGTTAACGAAGCTCCTTAAGGAAAAGGGGGAAAAAATAATTTTTACTTTCACCTTGCTCATTCCGTTCTCTGTCACCCTCTTCTTAAGTCAATCTCTCATTTACTCTGTGGGCTTTTGTATAATTTTGAGCTGTGACTGTGCGTGGAGATAAGTGCCTGAAAAACACACTCCGATATATCAACACACACACTCCCAGTGGGGGTCTTATTAGTGGCTACAGAAGGTATTATCTACTGCTTTCCTAGATCTGGTTTGTCCCCAAAACAGAGGAAAAGCTGATCCCACAGTGCCTGGGATTGGAATATTTTAGTCAAAAATAGAATCTGGCAAAAAATAGCTTGAAGGTAAAGGAAAGCAGCATCCGAATGGTGTTCTGTGTGGAAAATAAAGTCACAGCCTCTGAGATGGAGCGCAGTGCATGCAAACATAATGAAGGACAGGATGGGTCCTTCAGGTTGGAAAATGAGTGATCAGAGTAAGGCATCTTCCTGCTGCATCCTTGCCTGCACCACCTCCAGGAGAAAATAGCAGAGTGAGGGTTTTTTTCCAGCCACAACTACATTACACCCATCTGATCCTCATTATGCTACAAGGCTTGACCCTTTATCTCGATTTCCTGTGCTTTTTAAAGGCTGTACATTTCAAATATTCCACACAAGACTACAGCCAGTCCGGGCTGCTGCTGATTTCAAGACAATGGGATGAAAAGTGAAGGGTTTAGGTGAAGTATCTAACAGCAGCTGGAGAAATGGTTAAGATTTTGCCACAGTGGTTCTTATCTGAGCACTCGTCATCAACCCTCTGACTGAAACACTCATCTGAGCTAAAGAGCATCTCTTTGGTATATTTCTGAAGCAGCATAACTGCATTTAAGTCTGCCAGGCAGTCAGTACGCACCCATGCATTCTGACTGCCTGGCTTAAGGACTGTGAAGCAGCTTTAGGAGCTACTTAAAGCGATTGTCATGTGATTATTTCAACCAATCTCCAGAGCACACATGCCGTGTAACCACCAAAGATGGAGCCCAAATTTCACCCCCAGTGGACTGGCTTAAACCGTCAAACTCTCTTCTTACATGTGGAAAACCAGCCCTGCTGCCGAAACTACACTGGCTGGTGTCTGTGTCTTGGTAGGAAAATAAGACACATTTTAGAAAGTGAAAAATGAAAAACGTTTGAAAATGTGATGCATCACCTATTTTTTTTCCACTTCAATCACTTCTTATAGGCTTTGTTAGCTGTTGTGACCTCAGTTCTTTTCTGTCATTTTTAAACAATTTAAAGGTGAAAACAAGCCATTTATACCAGTTTTCACTTGTTATTAATCTTTAAGAGGATCAAAGTTTTATTTTTTTATACTTTCATGGTTGGATCTAAAGGCTCTCTGGTTGACGAATTTGTAACTAATCAGTCAAAACAGATTACTCGAAAAAATATATATTTTTAAATTTAATTTAGATTATGCTAAGTGTTTTTTTCTTTCTAGTTTGGAAAAATATATATTGTTTTGTCATACTGTGGTACAGTGAGTTTTCAAGAGCCAAATGAGCTTAACCTTCAGTTTAAATAGTAAAATCATCACTTATATAATGTGTAAAAAGAACATTTCAACATTTATATAAGGCCAAAACCAGCTTTAGGTTTCATTCACTCTAAACAAAAAGCTTTACCTGAAAAGTGAAATTTGATTACTGTTCTCTGTCAAAT
>NC_050521.1:12966415-13032947 GCF_002922805.2 Oryzias melastigma | reverse complement strand
TGCAGATTATTTGTAATGAAAGCACAGTTGCACACAAGTTGATACACATCTTGTTTGAACCTTTTGTGTGGAGACTGTGTTGAGTCTTTTGAAATCAAAGAATCACATAATTTTGTCATTATCTTATGATCATGTCTCAATAGTGAATCTTTCAGCCTTTCATCTTCTCCTTAGACCAAATGTGCTCTGAAAAGCCAACAGCAGCAAGCAACCATTATGCTTTAACTGATTTAACAAAATGGTTCTGATCAATTCAGCATCGTCTCTTTTCTGAGATTCCAATAGCTGTTATTTATCCAGTGGTAAGGCAGCAAATGAACACACTATTTTTAGAAAATAAACCCTTTGAAGTTCAGAGCCCAACAAATGAGTTTCTCATTTTAACAAAATGACATAAAAGCTTTTTGTTAAGGTGGATTCTTATATTTTAAAAATGGAGGCTAAGATTAAAGAGAACCTCAAAAACTAGTTTAATTTAACAACAGCCTTTTTTGAAAAAATTATTGCGACATGCATTTACCACTGAAGACAACTCTGATTACAGATCATGTGACCTGGGTGAGGATCAAAATGTGGCTGAGACAGTTATTACCTAAAAAATATATTACTGCATGGGAAAAACTTCCAGATCTTGGGAAATTTTGCAGATATTTTTGAGCTCTGCTCAGTGATTCAGTCACCGCTCTTGACAGGCTTGACAGGCAGGCCTGGCACAGCAACCCTGCAGGAAGGAAAAAAAACTCAGTAGATGTAGGAGAGATAAAACCCACTCCCTATAGCTTTTTCCTTCAGCTTTATTTTGAAGGTCATCGAGTTTTATTCCTAGCAGCAGAAATAAGCTAAGCCGTTTTTTTTTTTAGTCAAGAAGTGATAATTGTTATGAAAAATGTCAGAAAAACACAATTTGCTTAATTTTCTTTAGGATATTTGTTTTATTCTGCTTGAACAGCCTGTTATATTGATAAGTTGGAACATTTCAAGACTACTTTAATGGATTTATTTTTTATTCCTGATACTCAGCAATTCATTGAATTCAGAACAATTTGTTAGCCTATTCCAACTAAGCACTTTCACTATATTCCAACCACTATTTACTTTTGCTTGATGGTACCAGGAAGTGCTGCAATCAGAGCAGTGGATCCTCCCGAGTCTCACTCAGTGTGTCAAAGTCAGGCCACTTTGAGATGTCACTAATCTTTTTTCTGTTTGCTCTTTTCTCCTCTTATCTCCTCTAACCTTCTTTCCTCCTTTTCTTGATGCACTTGCGCAGTCAGTGGGGTATTTTTGGAGAGTAATTAGTTCCTTCTGAGTGTCCACCACTGGCTCCCGGGCTTATCCTGTTAACTGCATGCCTGATCAAAGAATCTCCCATAGGTTATGAGTCTCTCTGCAGCTGTAGGCTCCTGTGGAGAAAAGGACATTCCTGCTGTTTGTTTTCTTAATTCCAATTTTTTGTCGTGTTTTAAGCAGGAATAGCACATCTGCTCTGTTCTCCAGCAGATCCACCAAGTCTCGGTTACGGTCCTTATTCTGTGCTTGGTTTGATGTCTCGCTTTTGTTTGTGAAGTGGCGCTTTAAAAAATAAAGCGCATTAAAAAGAAAGCTAATTTTAGATTTGTTTACAACCTTACCTCACCATACATTTCAGATCCTCTCTATATTTCTACTTCCTGTTTGTATCAGATCATTCTTCTCTTTCCACCTGACTGCACCTCTTTAGTCGCTCTGCTTTCTGACTCAAAATCACTTCAATGTCTTCGTTTGCACCTAACTTATCAGTAGAATACTGCTGTCTAATTTTAATCTGCCTTTTAAACTGTCCAGTTTTGATTTGTTTTAATTTTTTTAATGAAGCCATACTTTGTTTTTTACATATTAATTTAACCTCTTTTCAAAAAATGATTTTTTTTAATTGCAATTCAGCATAGGTTTAAGATTGACTTTATGCATATTGCAAGAATCTAATTTTAAATTACTATTAGATGCAACAAAACAAGCTGGTAAATTTCCAAAATACTACATTCAAAACTATCACATAACAAGAGATTAGGATTGTTTTTTTTTTTTTTTTGGTCATTAAATGAACAACTTGTACTCATTTATGTGCTTCAGTAGTTTCAGAAGTATTTTATGTGGAAATCAACATCTGAAAACACAATGAAACGACTTGTGTGAATTCAGCCTGGCAAAAAGTGTAAAAAAAAAATAACCTAGGCTACTTACGTTTTTACTGACAGTAAGAACTAAAAGGAAATAGGGAAGTGGATATTAAAGGGAAGAAAAAAGTTAGGGCTTTTGAGTGCTGGTGTGTGTGCAGATATGCGAGTGTGTGAAGAACAAAAGGTCCAGTTAATAGGTTGATTATAATTGCCCTCACTTTTCCCCACCCAATTAAGGCTTAAACAAGGTTCCGGCAGTGCAGCAAATTGGCAGGCAGTGTTTAAGGCAGGTACCAGGCGCTGTATTTGCACACAGGTCTCCCGAGACGGGCCTCTTCATTAAGGTTTCATACCCAGCTCGCCTCAGCCAAATTTCAAAAGCTACTCAAGACTTTGTACCCTCCGAGAAGAACAAACCATTTTGTACTTATATCATCTTGGTGTGTGTTTTCTGTTAAATTGTTCACAGAAAGTATCTTAGATAAGATAATCTTGTAAATTAAGACTCCTTGCTTTAAGAACTATGTAGCTTTATATGTTTAATTGTATAAGTGAAAATATCGGTTTTTACTGCAGAATGGTGACATGCTTCATAGGTTGATTGATGACTCTAAATTGCGATCGATTGGCTAACAGTCCAGCCTGCCTTTACCCTAACCGAGAGACACTCCCTGACCCTCCAAGAGACAGAATAGAAGACGGTTAGTTTTCTGTCTTGGATTGTCAGCAGTAGTGCAGTTCCATGTATTTCCTTCAACAAACTGACTTTAGCAGCTCTAAAGTAGATTCCAGCATGAGAGTGCAGACAGACTGTACACTGAGATGTCTGGAAGTTAACTCACAAAGGAAATAAATAAAGGAACTTCCAATGTAATGCTGTGTTACACTATAACAATAAATATGACACATATGGATTCTTCAAATATTAGGTTTACAATACTTTATTAAGGTGTTGCTCTCTCTTGAGGCTAGTTTTCATCAGTGGAGAATGGGATGAAGGTCTTTCATGTATTTGGTAAATATTTGACAAATGAAAATAATAATGCAGCTGAAACCTCTGAGAATGACAGAGGGCAAAAGAAGGATCCATGGTTCAGCATTAAACCAGTTTGTCCCGATCTATTCTGGTCCAATTCAAAAATAATAATGTGTTTCTGCTGATGGCTGTAGAGGAAGACAGGGGAATAGCAAGTGTGTGATATCCCCTTTTGGTAGCACTGAGCTAATTAAAGGCAGGTATTCAGCCATTTATGATCAAAATGACAAAAGGTCATTTTTACATTAAATAAATATGGGTATGAGTAATTAATATTTGCCAAAACAAATGGCATCAGAGTTCTTTTGGAGGTGTATCCTGTTCTTTTGCCAATATAAAGCCGTGGTGACCCTAAAATTGAGGTTAGTATTTAAAATGTTCCTGTTTTAAAATGTCATCATTGGGTTGATCATAACCAGTATTTATAATCCTGGTCAGTCAAAAAAGCTAAAATCACAATATATTGTCCAAAATTAAATAAACTTCAGGACTTTAGGGAAAAGTTTGGGCTTTAAATTTAGATTTTTAGATTTAGAATAGATTTTGCTATAAAGCAATAAAGAGTGCTTGGAAGAGAAGACCAAAGTAAGGCTGTGAACCAGTTTTTTTAACTAAGTCAGACAGAAACTTCACTTAGCATCTATATTTTATCAAGTTATCAAGTAAATACATCCTTTCCACTGAAAGTGGCTATTTGTGTGTATATGGACCGTGCCCCACTTACCTTTTTGGTGCCGTACGTTTCTCTAAAATGCAGCTCCCTGAGTGCTGGTCTGATGGAGTCCTGCTGTATCGAATAATATCTTCATCACTTTGTGGCTTAAAAGCTGTGATGAAGGAGGTCGCCAAAGATTTTCCAAGAATTTGTTCTCGTTTGCCTCAGTGATTATTTGATTAGTTTCTAGTCCAAGGGCAAAGATGTGACTAACCTCTGGTCCTCTGTGTTTTAGTTAACCAGAGACACGCAGGAAACATGGGCTAAATGCAAGTGAAATTAGATTTAGTGTACATCAGCAGTAATAGAGGATGTGCTTAGTGAAGCCAGCAGACAAAAGACCAGTCCGTTGTGTTCCTTAGGGTGACCTGGTGGATGAAGTGTGTGCTGTACCAAGTGGGTCAACATTTTCTGCTTGAACAGACTCTGATGTGTTCCCTCCTAAACTACACACAGCAGTTTTCTACCCTCCAGTTAAATCTGGCACGCACATATCTGCAGGCACTTTGACTTTTTTTCTTCTTTTAAGTTTCAAAAACATTAAAAAATGTTGTGTTTGCTTTTATAAAAGGAGCATTAAAATGGACAGGAAGACATAATAATTCTGTTACATCACTGTAGTACCAAAATGTCTAATAATTGTATGTAATGAGTTATATATGAATGAATTGTGGGTCTTTTGTGAATTTAATTACTGTTTTTGCTTTTTGACTTTGCATTTAATAACATTCACATTCAATAACATACAGTATAGAATGACAAAAATATATAAGATAATTGAAATAGGTGTGGGCTGCACGGTGGCGCAGTGGTTAGCGCTCTCGCCTCACAGCGAGAAGGCCCCGGTTCGACTCCCGGCTGGGACCTTTCTGTGTGGAGTTTGCATGTTCTCCCCGTGCATGCGTGGGTTTTCACCGGGGACTCCGGCTTCCTCCCACCGTCCAAAAACATGCTTCATAGGTTGATTGGTGACTCTAAATTGTCCCTAGGTGTGGATGTGAGAGTGAATGGGTGTGTGACTGAGGCCCTGCGACAGACTGGCGACCTGTCCAGGGTGTACCCCGCCTTCGCCCATCAGTGGCCGGGATAGGCTCCGGCGCCCCGCGACCCCGAAAGGGACAAGGCGGTCAAGAAAATGGATGGATGGATGGAAATAGGTGTATAATAAAAATATATTCATAGATATTACTGATAAAAAATAATTGGTAGTTAATTATTCAAATTAAATAGGTAGGATTAAACCCTTTTCACTTCAATTCCACATTTTGTTTTTAACTTTACCAATCATTTTTGTAAAAGTTTTAAAATGGACTGTTTTTATGTTTTTACTGAAGTTTTCCTTTCTTTTCTGTGTATGTTTTAATTAAAAAACGCAAAAATCAACCTTTAATAAATGAGCACACAAAGACGCCACTTAGTTAATGTCTTATATTAGTATGAAGTTCCTATTTTTCTGAAAAAAATATTTTTTTAACAAAAAGTAGAAGGTTATTTTGAGAACATTTTACAAGTTATTACTAAAATATCCACAGTTAATGGCACGTTTAAAAAACATATTTAATCAGATTTAAATATAGAAGAAAATTTAAAGTTAAGAGATAACTATAACTGTAAACTTAATGGGTTTTTTTATTTTTGTAGAGCCTAAGTTTAGAGTTTTGAGATGGAATCCATACATAACATAAGGTTTTTGCTTTGTCAAGCAAGAAAAAAAAAAGTATTTTCTTCGTGGAAGACAGTAATATATCCTCATTCTCTTTTGCTGACACCAGTGTTAAGTACCATCTTGACCTTTCAGAAATATTGAAGTCAAACTTAATTTACAAACCATCATGGGTAGCTTCCCAACGCCAGAGTAAAACGCTCCCAAGAAAAATTGATGGTCCAATTTCTTTGATATTCCTGATCCATTCATCACCATCATCTTCTCTATTTCTTTTTCTTTTTTTTAGAGTGCTTCTCATCCAAGTCAGAGGACAGACTTTTCCGAAGGTTATTCCGGAGGTACAACCAGTTCATCCGGCCAGTGGAAAATGTCTCTGATCCAGTCACTGTGGAGTTTGAAGTGTCCATATCCCAACTTGTCAAAGTGGTACGAATACAAATTGATATTATTCAAAGTTTTCTTAGAAAATTGTTCAAATTTTGCACAACATTGTGACTAAACAAGAAACTAGTTTTGTTCATTTTTCTAGTGAGTACAGTAGAATACACAAAAACATGTTCAACTTTAGAGACATTTTTAAAATGTTCTAAAAGTAAAAGGGACCTAAGGAAGAACATGGCAAAGTTTAAAGTGTGCTGACTCTTGTGATCTGAAAAACAGAACGCTCTCTGGATGCACACTTCATCACAGTTGGTTTGGGTTACTTTGCTGTAAAATAGTCAGGAAGTCATGCTGACAATCCACAGCCATAAAAACTAAAACTAGGGACAATGAAACAGCATGAAGGGATGAAGCATGTTTATTCAAGTCACATGGGCAGCTGTGTGCATCTGTTTCAAAACTAACATCTGCAACCATGAAATGCAGCGTGATGCTACAACATCTTTTCCTTTATGCTGATTTCATTGATTTACTTACAAATGTTCTTATGTGTCAACTTTTAAACAGTGCAGTGTGTTCTGCATCCTGATTGGCTGTAAAGTATGTGAATCACCCTAATCCGTTGCGTGTCTGCTGTACACAATGTGTTCAGCTCGCTAGATCTATATAAATCTTTGATCAAGAGCAGGTCTTTGTTTTCATACTATAACACTATTTCTCTGTGAAGGTTTGAACACTGAGAATTTAAACCAAAAAAAAAGTGTGAAAAGGTTCATGTCTGTCTGAAAACAATGTGTAATGAAGAGTTTTAAATCCACCTACTTTTTGGATTTCACCCATATTTTTAGAATGTAACCCCTATGAATAAATGAGGGAACACTGTATACATGTATTTGTCTGACTGTATATTTCTGTATGTTTGATTTGTTCTTTCAGGATGAGGTCAATCAAATAATGGAAACCAACTTATGGCTAAGACACGTGAGTACTTACAACACATTTTAGAGTTGAGTAATATGATTGAACGATTGTGTTTTTACGTTGTTTCTTTGTCTTTCCTTTTAGGTGTGGAATGACTACAAACTAAGATGGACTCCGGCAGAGTATGATGGGATTGAGTTTATACGAGTTCCATCTAATAAGATTTGGAGACCTGATATTGTCTTGTACAACAAGTAAGTTCCAAGTCATACCACAAAATGCCAATTCTCTCATTGGAATTTGATGATGTTATTGGAGTATAAAACCTTTTCCTTCCAAATGCTCCTTTTTGCAGTGCTGTGGGGGATTTTTTAGTGGAAGACAAGACAAAAGCTCTGTTGAAGTTTGATGGCACGATCACTTGGGTTCCTCCCGCCATATTCAAGTCTTCCTGTCCGATGGACATCACCTACTTTCCCTTTGACTACCAGAACTGCTCCATGAAGTTTGGCTCTTGGACCTACGACAAGGCCAAGATCGACCTGGTTCTCATTGGCTCAAAGGTCGGAGCTCTGCTTCTAACAAGAACCATTTTTTGTTCAAAGCTGCAAATATCTTGTTGCTTTTCCCATATTACTTTTCTAACATTTATAAAGAAAGACTTTGACACTTTAAGCCTAAAAAATGTGACTAAAATTCAAGTGCTTCACCTGAAATGGATCAAAACTTTGACAGAAATCACATATGTCCGAATTCCCACCCTAATCCCTAACTACTAGAAAACTATAAAGGGTTCTAATGCCCTAGATTTAAAAAAAATTTTGAAAATCAAAATATTCATACGAATATTTCACATCTATTTGTGAGTCTACTTTGTTCAGATGATAAAAATGTAGATGGTTTAAAAAAATACATTTGAACAAGTTTTTTTTTTTTTTTTACAAAAATTGTCTGACCGCAATACATTATGTTCTATATTCGCTAATGTAATGAGCATCAATGCACACTAGTATTTCGCAGGGATTTTTGGGAAATTTCAAGGACATTCGATTTTGGAATAGTACATTCAAACAGCACTACAAAATGGCAAACACACTCTATAGTGAGTAGGAAAGAAATTCAGAGTAAGTCACGTGGAGCAGATGAGCTGGGCAGGAAGTCATACGCAGGACTATCAAAATAAATGTCAAGAACTGATGGTGTGGGACCCAATATGCAGAAAACCTTGAAACCTTAGTGGCAGAAATGTAAATATTTAGTAAGTAAACTTATAGACTCACAAAATCCTTGGAAAAACCAAAAATGTGACAAAGCAGATGACCTGATCTACTGAAAACAGAACACTTAAAAAGACCAAGGACAATTAACAGAAATGAAAACAGCTGTGGATGATTAACATGAACCTACAGTAGAGTGAAATGTTTTTATTTTATTTTAAAGTGTAAACTATATATACATATTTAAAGATGCTTTGTACTTCACCAGGTGAATCTAAAGGACTTCTGGGAAAGTGGGGAGTGGGAGATCATTGATGCTCCGGGATACAAGCACGACATCAAGTATAACTGCTGTGAGGAGATCTACACTGACATCACGTACTCCTTCTACATCCGTCGCCTGCCTCTTTTCTACACCATCAACCTCATCATCCCGTGTCTCCTCATCTCCTTCCTCACCGTGCTGGTTTTCTACCTCCCATCAGACTGTGGCGAGAAGGTCACCCTATGCATCTCGGTCCTGCTCTCCCTGACTGTGTTCCTGCTGGTCATCACCGAGACGATCCCCTCCACCTCACTCGTCATCCCTCTGATTGGAGAGTACCTTCTCTTCACAATGATCTTTGTGACTCTCAGCATTGTCATTACTGTCTTTGTGCTTAATGTTCACTACCGCACCCCCATGACTCACACAATGCCGGACTGGGTGAGGTCTGTGTTCCTTGGGGTGCTGCCCAGAGTAATGCTGATGAGGCGACCCATTGACCAGAGCTGCTCCTCACCTGCTAGATTTACGACAGGGACGACTGGAGCTGGAATAACTGGAGGCAGCAAGAAGAGAAAGAACAGTGTGGGAGGAGGCAGCAGCTCGGGAAGTGTAAGTATTGGTGGCATCACTGGGGGCGTGGCTTGTGCACCACTGGATAGTGGATCGGGAGGAGGTGGGGCCTCCTCAGCTGGCGGCTCAATGAACTGTGTGGAGTATGGTGACATAAACCGGGATATGACCAGGAGGTGCTACAGAGGCAAAGAAGTACCAACACCTGTTCCACCACCAAGGGTACCGTCTCCCCAGGCACCTCAACCTCCAGGGCCTCCAGAGTCAGAGCTTCCGAAGGTGTCAAGGCCCCTTAAAGCTTCATCGCCTGTCAATGCTGTTGTTGCCTTTTCTGTGGTGTCGCCAGAAGTCAAGCAGGCCATTGAGAGCGTGAAGTACATCGCAGAGAACTTGAGGACACGCAACAAGGCCAAGGAGGTACATGAACAAGTCAATGTCTTCCATTCTTTTCAAATGTTATGTGCAGCTTTTAACAAGATTTTAGGTGCATATTTGGTAGTTAATGTGAAGCCTCAAACTGACTAGAACAAAGTGTAAAGAAAGAGGATTTTAACCCTAAAATGTTAAGTACCAAAGATTTTATAGGTAAATAAGCAAACAAAAATAAGATCCCATATCCTTACAGGTGAGAATAAAAAATACGTTAACCTGAAGTCTGCTTAAAACTTAAGAAGTGAGTCTATTTTTGCCAGAACACAACACGGGGGCGACGTTGGTTCAAATGGCTGACCAGGTCAGCTAATGATCGAAGGGTTGGCAATTCAATCCCCACTTCCCCAGTCATCTCTTGTTGTGTCCTTGGGCAAGACACTTCACCCACCCTGGGTGTCATTATTTGTTCTACACTCCAACATAGGTTAAAGCCATCAAAGAAGTTGAGCTTCTTGTAGAATGTCTCCGTATTCCACCACATTAGTGTGATGCTATGTTCACACCAGACTCAGAAATGCGTGTTTGAGTGACTGCTTCCAATGAAAGTCTATGTAGTCTTTATGCGCGTTTCAGCTTCTGTGTTCCAAACTCTCACGTTCATCTACCACTACACAAAGGCGCTGCAATTAAACGCTAGCTGAAAGATAAACCAGTAGGACTCTGACCAATCAGAAACTCAGATTTGGTAGTGACATATAGGTGGCGCCCTGTTCAAAACCCAGAAGTACCAACCTTTTGAAAATTGATCACAAAGAAGAAATTAATAAAAGCGGTTGGAAATATATGTCACCAAGTCTTTTAAATGTTGGAATAGAGCTATGAAAGAAAAACCATGGACCAAAATTCACACATCTTCACACCAAGAGTCTTCCAACTGAAGAGGCAGATTTCCGCTAGTAAGTGCTGCAGTTTTAGTAGTTTTACTGGGTATAAGCTGATGATCTAAAAGTGACAAAAAAACACACTTAAAAAAACAGTTCCAAATCTTTATTTTTTATTTCAGATTAGGGAGCCCTCTGTGTTGGACAAAAAGACAGTGGTATCTCATAAATCCCAGATGAAGAAGTATTTGAGATTAAAAAGCAGAATACAAAACTAAATAGGTAAAATTAAGACGTGTTTATTACAATTAAAATATTAATTAATTTTTAAAAAAAAGTCAAATAAGACATCTGATTTTGCAGTTTTTGCTTCTTTTTTTTTCCAAAAATGAAACTACGGGAAAAATCTAATTACAAACTTCAATTTACAAGCAGTCATGTTGATGTTTCCTGGGATTGTCATTATGTAAGACATAAATGTGAATGCAAACATGAAAAAAACTTGCAAATTTAATTGTGTCAAAGCTAAACTTGAAACTAGAGTCTGTTATTAGCTAACTTATCAGCTAAATCCCCAAACAGAGCATAATCTTTACATCCAATAAGACATATCCTAAAATACTTTGACGATTTATTCATTCCTTATGCACAGATTAGAAACAGAAAACTTCTACATGTGCAGGACTTTCTACCTTACCTAGTAAGAGAATGCATCCATACACACAGAGCTACAAAAGGACTGCAGAGCTTCTGTTTGTTGCAGAAGCAGGGCTTTGTGTTCCCCTTCCTCACACTCTGGATTGTCCTGATAGGTTTGTTGTGTCAGCTCCATCTTTTCTTAGCAACACAATCTTCAATGCATGTAGAATAGCCACTCTGCCTCTTCCAAACACACAATAGCATTATGGTCACTGCAGCAGTGATCTTATTTTCCACACCAGACTGCCTATATACAGAACTGGATCCTAAAAGTCTAAAAACAGGGCAAATTGGATTTTGTGTGATACAATCCCGCAGACAGCTTTATGCGATCTACAGTTTTATTTTATTGTTTGGTAAACATTGTTTTGACTGGAGAGGCTTTTATTTTGACAGGGCTTTAGAGCAAAGAGTGGGATGACAAAAAGAGTTGGAGGGCAGGGTTCCAACATACATTAAACACAATGTGAACATTCATTCTTAACACACAGTGCACCTGCTTAACCATCTGAGGAACAAGGTGCACTATCAGCAGGTTCTCCCCAATCAGGACAATTTTTCGACTTTTTTTCCTCTGCTGAGCAGATTCATTTTCAGAGTTTTCTGTTTTTTTGCCCACTTGTGTGACCTCACCCTGACTTCCCAGTGTAAAGAGAACATGCAGACTATTTGGAGAACTCATTGTGTTTGCTAAAAACTCACAATCAGGTCAGCTGGTTGAGAGTTTTTTGCTTTTCTTTAGACGGTTCAGAGTGGGTTTTAACCTGGAAATATTATAGATTTTTTTCACACGCATGACATTCCAGCATGTACGGCCAGTTATTTCCTCTGTTGACTGCAGTATGGTTGAGGATATTGCTCGGTATTAAAGGAAGCCTTAAATATTTGTATGTATTAAAGCTCTAAAAGTCCCTTCCTTCTATTCCTCAGGTGGAAGACGACTGGAAGTACGTTGCCATGGTCATTGACAGGATTTTCCTGTGGGTTTTTGTGACAGTGTGTGTGCTGGGAACTGTGGGACTCTTCTTCCAGCCACTCATCAGCTTCTTGAAATGAAGCCCTCGCTGAATCTCCACTTGTCCACTGTTATCTCTGTACTTCACTTAAATTACTTTGAGAATTATCCTCTCTTGCAGCTGCGTCACACCAAACAGTGTTACTCTCCTTCAATTCTGCCCTGTTTCTCGCCTCTTTTCTTTGTTCTTCATCGTCATTCTGTTCAAAACTTGTAAAATGATCTTTTTCTTTATCATTATTCGCCACTTTCGCGAAAATCTCAACTTTTTGCTTTCCTTCTAACCATCACAATCACTGAAACTCCATTTCCCAACATCTGCTTTTGATTTTCCTTTAATGTGCCATACTTTGACATGCTGTTTACTTGTCATTTCTCGTACATGCTTTTCTAATATCTGTTTAAAAATATTTTTTAAAAGTTGTCAAAACCATTAAACACGGAAACAGAACAATCTGGAGCAGCACTTTGTCATCGTGACCAAGGCAATAAACACATAACATTGTTGAGAACGATAGCACAACATGTTCTTTTAGCTGTAAAAGTTCCCTACATGTTTTTTTGTACCTCAGTAATTATGTTTACGTGTTGTCAAATAAGATTTAAAAAAAGCATTGTTTTTGTGTTTTATTGTAAATACATTACAAGTGTGTTAAGCATGAGTTTCCCGGAGGACACAGACTTAGATGGTACAGATGTGCCACAATATAAATATGCACCTCTGGAACATTTAGACCCTCAGTGGAAGCTTATAGAAGCACTTGAACAGCACAATTCTGATTAAAGTTTGGAAGACTTGAAACAACACAAGTGTCTTTGATCATTACTTTACTCTCTTTCATCTCCTTTTTATTCCAAATGTCTTTTCCTGTTTGTGTTTACGTCGCTATTTCTTGGTCCTCCTGGCTGTGTGGTTTGGGTGTATCTTTCTGGTACAACTGCATTTTTTTATCAACCAAACGGCTCATTTTTTCCTCAACGTTTGAGTCTGATCCAGATTTTTGACACCCAGGATCTGTGTTGACTTGAGACATTCTGATAAAAGCACACAAAAAATGTGGCAGACTTCTTTAGTAGCCAAATGAGTCTTTAACTTCATAAAGACTACTGTCTCAACACACAAAAAACAGAGTTTGAATCACTTACAGTAAAAGATATGCCCCCACATAGCAGAACAAGGGAAATGGGAGTCTAATATCAGATGTCACAGAGCCATTGAGGATTTGATATCACCTAACATTGCAGATCTGCAAAATATGTCAAAAGAAATGAACACCAGCAGCTTAGAAAGCTCCCCTTAAAAGTATTGTAGTTTATATTCTTACAAAGAAGTCAGAGAAACTGATTTGAATCTAAAGAACGTCATGCGTTGCATTTCTTCCAATAACATTCCCAGGGTTGAACATGCAGTACAACAATGTTTAGTGGGTAAAAAGGTGAAATCTGTGCTGCTTTCTGAACTCAGCAGACGTTAGGTGAACCTCTCTGGAGAAGGTGAGTGCATTAGTATGCTGTGTGAGTGCTCAGTCGTTTACACAATGCATGCATTGTGGGTATTATGTGCAGCTGTGCCCCACAAATGCTTGTTACAGGTGTTTATGATTTAGTGTGAAGTATAAATCAGTGAGCTCTTGACTACAGTGAAGGGTCAGTCGGGTGGAGATAACCACATATTTGCACGCAAGTACATAATAGTGACTTTTTTAAAAATATATTTTTTGCTGACTACATGTCATCATCCAGCCGCAGCCAAATGTTTCCATTTCTAACTTAATAATACTTACAGAAATATTGCTTAAATAGTTTTTTTTTTCATAATTACAAGCGGTGTGATAGAAGGTTTACAGTCAGTATGATTCAGTCAGAAACGTTAAAAATGTGTCAGCTTGGAAGTGTTTAGACCGTTCACAAATAAAAAAACTATCAAAGGAAACAAGATTTTTTCATGTAAAAATCTTAATTAAAGATAGAATGGTTTCAATTAAATAGTTCAAAATATATTAATTTAAAATAATTAACAAAGGCAACTTTTTCAAACATTTCTTTCAAGCTCTTACGAGGGATTTTAATTTCCTTATAAATCACAACGTTTTTGCACAATTTAGTTTTATATCTGTTAGTTAGGTAACTGCTTTTATCATTTGCAATGCATGTCAATTTGAAAGTTAATTTTTTTAACAATTTAAAGAAAATATTTGATGATTGTTAGGCCCAATTTGAATTCTTCCCTTCCCTCCCTACCCTCTATTTGAAGGTACATTTGTAGTAGAATGGGTGCCCCAAATTTTTTTTTTTAAGATCCAACCCTCCAAGCGGAGGGATACAAACCCCTCCGTAGCGAGACTAAACCACATTTTTTCTTCACGTGGATGCGTCTGAACCACAGAAGTTTACATTCAAATAAAAGTAATGACTTTATGTTATAGCATGACCTTTTTAAAGTTATAAAACCACTGTTGTTATGTATAGTTAAGCGCTGGAAGCTTTGTGCTGATGCTAGCTGACTGGAGACTATTGTTGACATCATCAAGTGAAAGTGACGTCTGAATTCTGAGACACTATTTTTCCATAAGTCTCCATTTGGAGGGCTAAATGTACTGAAAGGGAAGAATTCTGATTGGGCCTTAGTGACACAGAAAACTGGAAAAAAGAGTTTTAAAAGTATAGTTTTGTCTGTTTTCTTAGCAAACCTGCATCTATCTTGCATCAGTTGTAATAGACCTTTAAGATATACAGCATGTCCACATGAATTTTGCACTCATGCAGACGTAAAGTTCATCCCTCTTTGGCGTCCTCTCTCAAAGGTCACTGGTGAGTCTGAGTTTGCCTGTCATCTTTAACACACTGAAGTTCAGAGTGGTGAAGGCATAACTTTAGAGTTCTTTCCCCCTCGAGGCTCCACGGACGTGTGACTTTGAGTAGCTCACTTCGTTGCTATAAACAGCTCAACACCTCACACTAATCCCTGGTTTTGTCCAATCAGTGAGCATGTATACATTTGACGAAAAGCAGCACATGAAGATGTTAAAGGGATGCTGACAGAGTGTGTGCATGCAAATTCAGTCAGCTCAGCTCTCCCTGCATGCTTATTAAAGGATGGATGGAGCATGAATATGGTGCAGCTGCACTTTGTGCCAAAGTCTTGCATAATAGTCGGTGCGTTCCGTCTGCAACCTGCAGTGGCGCACTATTGCACGGCTCCCACAATGAAAGATTTACCAGCATGTCCAAACAGAAGCGGACAGCCGTGACGCGATCACAGGTTTTCAAGACTCTCCCCCAGACGTCCTGCTTTCCTCTGAAAGTATTCAGCGTGAAAAAAGTAAACAACTCAGACAATGCAGCATTCTAGCTGCTCAGCATACCTCCCACAGTTCTTAGACATAAATGTTTCCCCTTCGACTTGTACAATAATGTGAAACAGACTCAGAAACGATCAGCTTCTGAAAAAGCTGCAGCAGCTTTAATCTGAATTTGAAATGGTGCAACTTTGATATTCCAAAGCTGAAGCTCTTTGAATCACTGGACTTCAAGTGGCAGCCAGAGAAAAGCCGAGTGCTGCAAAGCTCTGGGTGGTAAATCCAGGGATAATACATTATTAAGCCGGCCACATCAATGAATATTTCACTTGATTTTCATGATTCGTCACTGTTGACTCACACAATTAGGAACTACTGAATGGTGGTACCTGTGAATAATAGACTCATGCCACAATGAGCTCATAGATTTTTATTTGTTTTAATGGTTAGCTTTGGTGATCAAACTTTTATTTTTGACAAAATGGGAGCTCTAAAAGCTTTTTCTTGCTCTATGTAAATCCTCTTTTATTCTTTTCCGTCCCATTTTTATAACACAGTTCTTGCATCCCTGACCATGAAGAAGCAAAGACAGGATAAAAAAAGTTTCCTGGACTAAATCATTTGATCATGCCATGGAAAACGGCTCGAAGGTTGAGATGGGGTCAAACTTTAGAGAGGTGGATGGTGAATTGGGCTGTTCTATTGTGTCACTGGGAGCAGAATGTTACATGCCGGCAGCCAGTCGACCGTGGCTAAGCTAAAGAGACTCTCAGCTAAATAATTCATTCCGATGGGAGCCTTCTGAACAGAAGCACATAATAATGCAGGGTCTCCTCCCACTCACAAGTCACTGCTACTTAAAGGAAGATGCTTCAGACCCTCACAACAAAACACACACAGCTGAACAAGGCTGTAAAGTGCAAGTTTCTAATTTTATTCTTTTATGAATATTTATAGTTATCCGAAAAAAAAAACTGTCTTGAAAATATTCTGGAATTTTGTGGAATACAGAAAGAAAGTCAAGGTTTGGTTTTTGGTAAAAATCAAGCAGCAAGCAGTACCAATTCTGTGTCATAGGTGGCGCCTTTCTCATTGGGTTTTTTGCGAGTTTCGTAACCTCGAAAAGTGTGAAGAAATGTGTTAAAATGCACAAGTGATATTCACTCCATTAACAAAAAAAAAAAAAAAAAAGATAATCAGCAACTGGGGGGTGACGGCAGCAGCCCTGTCAGGAGAATTTTAGCACCTCAGCTGGGTGAAAACAGAACCTTAAAGCTTTAAACATGTGAGAACTGAGTCACAACTCAACAGAATGAGAAGAACAACACCTTTCTCAGCTTTAATAAATATTCTAATTCTGTTAATTTACCTTTAAACCACAATAACACTATTATTCTGCCTAATAACCTTACAGCTTATATCAGCAATAACTACACAAGTCCACTGTTTGCTGCCAATAAAAGATGATTTGATAGTGTGATTCTCTAAGGCTTGTTGACTTGTTTCAGCCCTGAATCTTAGAAGCAGACTACAGTTTTGTTTCATTTGCTCTCACACATGTAATGAAGGTGAAATTACTTGCCAGAAGCTCATGCTCACACCTTTAGCAGGGTTGTCATAAATGGTTTTGTACATCAGTGACAGAAGGCGCTTCACTTCTTTTCTTACTTTTCTTATGGCAACAGAAGCCTACGCAACCTTTAGCTGAGATATAGAGATCAGTTTTAGACATGAAGGCTGACAATGTAAACTCCTCGTGAGCACTCTCAACATTCAAATGTGAAAAACCCAAGAGTGCACTGTAAATACCTCAGGATCCCTGTGGACTTTCTGCCTAAATCAAGAAAACAGCTTTGCACACGCTGAAAAGAAACAAAAATTGAATATATTTGGATTTATGCACAAGTGTTACATACACAGGTGGACTGATACAATTGTGAATATGTGCACACATGTACACATTTACAGTTGCAGCAGCTCAGAGAGGAAGGGAAGGGCAAGACTGTTAAGATAATTAAAAGCAAAATAAACAGTAAAACCTATGACCGTCCAAGGGAGACTAATATGGTGAAATATGATCGTATTTTGTTCATCTAGTAAAAACTGTGCAGCATCTTTTTGCCTCCTCTGAGGCAGTCCAATACAAGAAGCAGTGGGCCTTAAAGAAAGTGGATCACAATGTTCTGCTCGATTTATTTTAAAGGTGTGGATTACTCTCTTTAGTTGCTGTGCAGACAGAACTGACTGGACTTTAACAATTTGCCTGAACTGAATAGATCACTGCTCTAATGTAATGGAAAACCAAAAACCAGCATGCAGTGTGACATCTAAGCCTCTGTTAGTCAGTGAAGCTTCCAAAAACCATCGGTTCTGTTTAGATTAATTTGCATTGATGATGAGATAAATAAGAAAGATGTAAAGTTACTTAATTAGTGAATACCTAAATTGAAATTTGAGCCATTTCTAATTTTATACTGTACATTACAGAAATAATATGAACTAGATTTAGAATGAAATCATACAAGTCATTGGGTATTGGGTATTTGGATGACTGTATGTTTAAGGTTTGAAGCACAACAAAGAAATCATTTTTGTTTGGGATAAGTGTGTTCTTTTCTTTTCAAAGCAAACACAATCAGCCTTCAAAAAATAGCAAGAATACAACCTCACTGAAAGCCTTTATAATTTACACCACAACAACAGCTTTTCTATCACAAAAGGTTAGATTTAAAATATATCAGTTGAAAATTGCAGCTTCGCATTAAATGGTGAAAACTTAAAAACGAGAACGCAGACACACAAGTGTGTGTCATACAAAATGTCACAAACGTCTGACTGGTCTTACATTATCCATAGATTACACTTTAATATTTATATCATCTTTAGTTTTAATTATCCTTTCCTTTTTATCCCATCAGTTAGAAAAAACATGGGGATGTTGGGATGACGCCTCCAGACTGAAGTGTTATTCAATCTCACACAGTATGAGAATGAGCAAGCTTCTTTTAGAGTGTCTTTTTCAGTTTGCTGTGCTTCAAAATGCACACTAAAAACCCTTATTATCTCCCTGCATCGATGTTTTCATTTCTTAACAATTATAGAAATTGTTATGTTAAGATCACAGCAGAATCTCTCCTGCTTATTTATTCTTGATTTCCTTGGCACTTGATAATAATATTAGAGCTAAAATACTGTCACATTTTGCTTTTGCTCACATTAAGTTTTCATCATGAAGAAGTTCTATTTATTCATGTGCACTTGACTGATGGATCATAGATGACGTTAACAGAAATTGTGAGATTACTTGTTGGACTTTCCTTTGCTTCCCTCTATTATTTATCCTTTTATTCTTAGAATAACAGAAAAAAGGAATAAACCTTTAGCCCTGGGGAAACAACGCCGCTTCATCCCACCAATTACATCTTTCTGCACAAGTGCAATTACTCAGACTTCAATTAGACTCAACGACGTCTGAGGAAACAACACAAAACAGAGAAGTGAGGAGAACCTACATATTAAAGTGGGGGTGAATATTTCTCACTAACATCTATTTCCTGACATGAGCCACAGCAAACAAAATGCTTTGCAGCTGCCCGAGTCCTCAGGGAGGAGATCGGTAGGATTTGCAGTAGACAAAAATTTTGAAATGATTAGAGGACAAGCGGATGGGACTATTTCGGAGACAACAGCTGCCCTCCTCGTGGCTCCAAGTGGAGCAGAAAATCGGGATAATTTCGTTGCGATAATCAGCCTCATGTTGATCTAGCCTCTTCCGCTCAAAAACAGAAAGCAGCAGCAGCACGAGGGAGAGGGAAGAGTGGGGAAATTGTTTAAATACGTGTACATTTTCAGTGTAATGTGAGTACTTGATGGTTTATGAATTTATAGAGGCTACTGCCGATGTAGGCGTGGCTGTGAATGTGTGTGTGATTGAGGCCCTGCGACCTGTCCAGAGTAAACCCTTCTTTCGCCCATCAGTACCCGGATTAGGCTCCAGCACCCCCGTGACCCCGAAAGGGACAATGAATGAATGTTCAGACTTATATAAATATTTTGTAATTAAATATAGTTTTTGCTGAATATATTTCTCCATTATTGATGTAAATATATATGTAGTGCTCTTGAGAGCTGTGCTGCTTTTGCAGATAAAACATTCCCGCCTAAGAAAAGCTTTAAACCACACTTTTAAGAAAAACAAAGAGTGTGGTGAAAAAAAAAGACAACTGGTGCATCATGTTTAAAAATGTTTAGTTTTTTCAGTTTGTTTTTTTTATCTCAAGAGCAGTTAACACTGATCAGCCTCCTCTAAATAGATGCACAAGTGGAGTCATAATTCCAGTATTATTTCAGATCGGGTTTTGTCATTTCACATGAAATATTGCAAAAGTCAGTGGTTCCATTGGATATCATTCAAGCAAAACAATGAATGCAAAACTATCACAGATCATTATTATGATGGTTTGACAACTATATAAAAAATAAAAATAAAATAAAAGTAGAACCCATTGAAGCAACAGAAACTTTATCTTAAAAATCAATTTCAATCCTATATTTCAGCTATTACTGGGCTAATATGGACAGATTACCAGTCTGTCGCAGAGCCACACAAATATTGACACACATGCACACTAAGGAACAATTTATAGATCAACTTATGTCACATGTTTTTAGACTGTGAGAGGAAGCTGGAAAAACCACTGTGAAGTGAGAGTGCTAACTGCTGCACACCCTGAACACAAGTTGCTAAAATCTTTGGTGCAACAACCAAGATTCCCCCATATTACAGGTAAATGACCTCTAGTGGTTAAGGTCATGCTGATCCATTTGCTTTCCAGTGCTTCAAATAATAATTAGTACCAAGAATAATGAAGATTAAAAAAATCAGATTGGTGGAGACAGTTTTTGTAAGCCTGTAGACCCAGAAAAATAACATTGTTAATCTAAAAACTCAAATCAACAAATAAGCCCTCACCCCCTCGGCCTAAATACATGAAACCGTAACTTCTAAGACCATTAAAGCTCCACATTTTTTTGCTCCGAGGAGCTAAAATAGGACTCCTGGTCCCCCTCCCCCCTCCTGTTCCTCCTTCTCCTCCCTCTGGAATCTCCTGCTGCGCCGCTTGACGCACGGCGCTCGGGAATCACAACGCGCGCCCGCCGTGCATATGCGCCCTCATACTGGGCTTCTGTGCGCTGGAACCCGGCAAGAGCGCACATCCATCCCCGCAACAGCCGACCACGGCTGGGAGGCTGTTTCCTTCATATCGCTGTGCGCGCGATCCTCTCCACGAACACGGCCGTGAAGTGGAACCGCGACTGAAGGATGAAGTTGGCGGTCCTCCTCCTCCTCCTGTCGGCGTGTCCACAGCTTTTCGCTGCCATCACCGGTGAGAATTCAAACCAAAGGACAGCCTTGTTGTGTACACGCTTGTTTATTGTTGTTGTGATCTGCTTTTGGGGATAATATTTGATAGAACTGGAGAAGAAACAAAAAACACAAATAGTTCATCTTAATTCTTCCATTGAAAATGGTTTTAAAGGGATCCAACTTTCATCAACATTTTCATCTTAAAAACAGTTCTGGTTCTTGAAATGATCAGAAAAGTTTCAAAATTAACCTTTTTTATTTGTGTTATTTTCTCAGACTTATAGTTTATGCAGAGGGATGGTGCTGCAGAAGTTGATTGGTCATCAGACGACCAAAAGACAGGAGTCAGATATCAGTGTTCAGTTTTCTGCATTCGACCTTGAAAGCACAGAGCACATAGAATGAAAAGGCTCAGCAGAGGGACATTTTAGCTGGCGGATATGTTACATTTATTTACCTACGAGGATGATGATGACATTTGGAACTGTTCTGCTCCTCTCTAATCCCACTTTGGTGTCAACTGTGTGACTTCTGCAGTTTCCAGACAACTTCAAAGCCCTATAGCATCTTTTCTAGATTCTGGACACTTCCTCGGTCTGCTTTAAAACCAATAATAGACAAAACTGACAGGGTTTTATTTTACAAATGCAATAACATTTACAATCTAAAAAATGTTTTATCCTTTTCTATTAAATTGTTAAAGATATGTGAAAAACAGCTGATGACTCACACATGTCCATTTTTCTTTAGCTCCTAAAAAGTTTGTGTCCTTGGCGGAGATGGAGGACGCTCTGCTCAGGAACCTTTTCCAAGGATATCAACGATGGGTGAGGCCTATTCAGCGTCCCAACGACACTATCAGAGTTCGATTTGGACTTAAGATCTCCCAGCTGGTTGATGTGGTAAGAAGCTAAACATAATAATATTGATAATTCCACTATTATTTGAATTTAATTAAAAGTCGGTATTTTGAGTTATTTTTAAATTTGTTACATCAAATTTCTTGAAGTACAATACTAGTAAAGTATGGGCTGCCATCTAGTGGCTAAAATGTCAAATTGCAGCCAAATGAATGCTTCTTTTGTCATGGATGGTGGTGGAGGAGCCAAATGCAGGAGACCAGGTTTGGTGACAGGAACTTAACGCATTTAAGAAAGTAACCAAAAGATGACAAAAACCCATGGAGAAACAAAAATGGTGACTGAACAGAGCAGAGCACATGACCTGACTCACTTAAAACACACTGAGGTTGATTAACTAAATGATGAGAACTGTGGATGATTAACCTGAACATGCTGAGACTGACAGAAAACAGAACATGACAAAATCTAAGCCTAGAATAATGACATATTTATTAATTTCAACCAGTAACGGAAAACAATATATATTCACCTAACAACCGCATTTTGTCTTTTCCTCTCAGGTGGCTGGAGCTAATTAGTTTCTACAGGACTGCAGCCCCTGACAGCTTTTAAAATCAAATATAAATAAAAAAGTAAAACTGTTTTAACAATATTCTGTTATTATAACACAATAGAAATGCATTTTTGTTTAATTATATCTTAAAAGAACATTAAAGGCTTCAATCTTTGACAAAATAAGTTATAGGATGTGGGACTCATTGATTTATATTCCAGCCTTTGACATAAAATGCTGTGTAACTACTGTCTTATCCCCATGTTAATCATATTTTCTGTAAAACAAATAAATAATAATAACATTAAAAAGCCAATTATAGTTGCATTATTACAATAGCTTATCATATTACCCCCAAAAAACTTTTCTCAAATAGAAGAAAGGAAAAAAATGACTTGAGCTGTCATGCAGACGCTGTCCGTGGTGCTGAAGTAAAGTAACCATATTTTTGGAGTCTTTGAAGGTCATAACATATTTTGGAGCACTCTACTACTCACATGTTCAAATGCAGAGTAACTCTTCACAGTGTTCCCATTTTTTAGCAGCTATCTTGGGCAAGCTGAGTGGTTTTGGTCTTCAGAGGAAAAAACTGAGAATAATATAGAAACCACTCCTCTGGCGTGAAATATTCATCGTATCCGGTTAAGATTTAACTCCTCTCTCCTTTCCCCTCTGCTACAGATGATTTGTACTGAATGAAGCATGCACTCACAGTGATCATACCAAAATAGATATGTTAATCTTTGGATTTTTGAGACGAAAGATGGCAGGAGAGCTCATAGTAAACACAACAGCTTATGCTGTCTTTCCCCCTGAGTCTGTCTGGGCTGCTTCATGGCTGTGTATTAGATTATGGTACACCTCTGTTCTATGTGATCACCAAAGCATCCAACTCAATCTGACAGTTGAGGCCTGGGCTGGGTACGCTGAGCTGCTCCAGCTTTGAATACAGCTCTCTTTCTGTCATCTCATTTATTTCTCAACAGTTTTTTCCCCTCAGTCTTTCTTCTGTGTCTCAAACCTGTTTTCAGTGATGTGGAAATAAGCCTGAGTTTGTCTCTCTGTTCCTGTCTTCTTCTGTTTATCACCTGCTTAAAATATTCCCCCATTCTGGTCCGCTGCTAATAGTCTCTGGTTCTTCATTGGCAAATAAATATCCGATTTTTGTCGTTTTGCAAAAGGGAAAATGTTTGTATGGATGCAAATTTGCATCAAACCACTTTGGGTTAAAATGTACCTTAATTTAGCATCTTTTCAAAAGCAAAAACATGAACTAATTTTTTTTCATAGCTGGAAATAAATTCAGATGTCTAAAGGTTTAAGTGAGTTTTGTTGATTATATTAAATTCCTTTATGTAAGCAGCATTAACACGTGGAAGCAAAGTCTTTCTATGTACATCCTGTTCTTACATTTTTACGTTCAGGATATTTTTTAAAATCTTCTTGTTTTTTTATGTCTTTTTTATATTAATGTAATAATCTATTTTTCTTCTTTTATGTTTTCATTTCTATCAGGATGAGAAGAACCAGCTCATGACAACTAATGTGTGGCTGCGTCAGGTATGACAATAATAAAAATGTGTGATGAAAAATATTAATGTTAGCTGCCTAAATGGAAATTCTGAAAAAGTTTTTGTAATTAAACTTGAAATAAAATAAAAAATAAAAACACTGATAAGATGTTGTTATCAGATTACGAGTGACTGCAGTTATATTTGTTAAAATACAAATGTTTGAATTATTGTAAAGTAAAAGTATGAATTAAGATTTTTTAGTTGCATGTAAATTTACCAATATATTTCCTCAGTTTTTGATTTTTTTTTTCTCTCATAAGAGGTAAAGAAACATTTCTTCTTTAATGGTTTTATTGCTTGTTTTGCATGTATGTTGACCAGGAGTGGATTGATTACAAGCTGCGGTGGAATCCAGATAAATATGGCGGGATCACCTCTATCAGAGTTCCTTCAGAAAATATCTGGCTCCCAGACATAGTGTTGTATGAAAAGTAAGAGCATTGACTGGAACATCCAACCAGCTTGTGAAGTGCATTCATGTATATTGCTACAAATGTGTTTTTAATTTAGCATTTTCTTTAAAATTGATAGTCATCATCGTTGTTTTTTTGTATCTCCTCAGCGCTGATGGAAAGTTCGAGGGCTCTTTGATGACCAAAGCTATTGTGAAGTTTAACGGTGCCATCACATGGATGCCACCTGCAAGTTACAAATCAGCCTGCACCATGGATGTCACCTTCTTCCCATTCGACCGGCAGAACTGCTCCATGAAGTTTGGTTCCTGGACGTACGACGGAAATATGGTGGATCTGGTTCTGATGGATAATCAGGTGGACCGAAAAGACTTCTTCGATAATGGCGAGTGGGAGATACTCAGCGCCACTGGTGCCAGAGGAAATAGGAAGGATGGCTTGTATTTCTACCCCTTCATCACCTATTCCTTCATCCTGAAAAGGTTGCCGTTGTTCTACACGCTCTTCCTCATCATCCCCTGTTTGGGTTTATCTTTCCTGACTGTGCTGGTATTTTACCTCCCCTCAGATGAAGGAGAGAAGTTGTCACTCTCCACCTCTGTCCTTGTGTCTCTCACTGTGTTCCTCCTGGTCATTGAAGAAATAATCCCCTCGTCCTCCAAAGTGATCCCTCTGATTGGGGAATACCTGCTGTTCATCATGATCTTTGTCACCCTTTCTATCATCGTCACTGTCTTTGTCATTAATGTGCACCACCGCTCCTCAGCCACATACCACCCCATGTCGCCGTGGGTGCGCAACCTCTTCCTTCAAAAACTGCCCAGATTGCTGTGCATGAGAGGACACGCCGACCGCTACCATTACCCAGAGCTGGCCCCCGAAAGCCCCGAGGTGAAGTCTCGCTCTGGGGGCCGGAGAGGAATCCAGCGGATGAGCAGCGGAGGCCAACAGTCAACGTCTGACGGGAAAGAAGAGGAGGCCTACTCCACCATGTTGGAGAAAGCCATCTACTCAGTGCGCTACATCAGCAGACACATCCGGAAAGAACACTTCATCCGGGAGGTGTGTGTGGCATTCATCAAGAAACGAGTAATAATCCTAAAAAACTTGTTTACTCTTATTTCCTGTATGGTTTCTGTGCTCCTCAGGTGGTACAAGACTGGAAGTTTGTGGCCCAGGTGTTAGACAGGATCTTCCTGTGGATTTTCCTGTCTGTCTCCATACTGGGCACCATCCTCATCTTCACTCCAGCTCTGCAGATGTTCATGAAGATCCCTCCTCCAGCTCCGAGTGAGGAGCCACCCATTAACCATTAACAGTGACAGCATCTAATAGCACTCCTTCAAGGATCGACAAAACATGCTCGCACTGAGCAAGAACTGTGGTGATTTTTTAAGAGGCCTTTTTGACCTTCTTTTTTAATTCACTGAGTTCAGTGATGTCTGTTCTGTCAGTAGTAAAGTTGTTGAACACAACGTGATTTCCAGCTCTCTGGAAATGTAATTCTAGTTTGAAAATAAGGATCAAAAGTTCACTCGGTTTTAGTTTTTATATGGTGTCCAATAAAGATGTATTTTTGGTGAAGGCTTAACATTATTATTGATGATTTTCTTTATTATTTGATTTTTTTCTAATACAACAGCCAGTAAAAAATATTCAGTATTTCCATTGTCATGGATTTAACACTTAAGCAAAGGTTTTTTTTTTTTGACTGTTACACAACTTACAAAAATAGTAAGTCATGTCACCTTTAATCATCATAACCACCCATTGAGCAGCAAAACAACCTGAAGGTTTTTTACTTACACATGATGAGAAACACTTGTAGATAATAACTGCATGTGAACTATGGAGGCACTTAGTGACAGAACTAATACTGCTGCAGTTTTCAATAAGATCATGCTTTTTTTTTATGTTCCACATGGTCTAGTTAACTACCATATCCACATAACTGTACTTTTATCTAGGATTTGAAAGTTTTAACATTTTATTAAAACAATAAAGCTGTCTTGAATATATCTGAAAATCTGTCTTGGATTTAATCAGATTTTTGCCAAACAATTTAAAGATGCAAGAAAAAGATTTGGATATGTTTGTATTTAGTGATTGTAGTGCCATCTAGTGGAGGGATGGGAGAACTCTACTAAGCAATGCAAATAAAACTTTATTTTTTTATTCATTCAACAAACAAAAAAAAACTTGCAAACTGAGACAAAAAAGTGGAGACAAATCTTTGTGTACGAAGATTATCTTTATTATTTTTAATTCTTGTAATAATATTGAACATATTTTTAACAAATAGATACAATCGATTGACTACAAGGCAGGAAAAACTGGCTGAAATCCCAGTTGAGTCAGTTTTTACTAAAACTTACAACGACAAATATAATTCTGACAGTTATCTTTGTGAAACACACCAATAAAAGGTTTGCTTCACTCAGGAAACCCATCATCTCAACAGCGTAAAGTGGAATCTGCTGAGTTCCTATGTTGATCTTCTAACTCTGTCGACGGGTCATCATGTCCAGGTGAGCTTGTGCGTGCCGTAACATCTCCATGTATTGTCTTCTGTTTTCACTGCAGCATCATAAAATAATAGGAGTCAAATTTGTGAAACTTATCACTTAATTTATGCTTTAAAAAGCATATAATTGAAGTAATTTTCAACTAGAAAGAAGAGAATCAGATAAACTTGACTTCAGGTAAGTATAATTGTGAAACTCTATAACAATTCATGTTAAAACGTCTTTTTAAGGAGCAGATGAAGATGTACTCACTCAGCAACAGAGGGATCAAACACCATGTTACCCATGTCCATGTAGTACTGAGCCTGAGTCCTGAGGCTGGTCCAGTACTCATTTGCCTGAAACAACAGACATTTCCACAAATGGTAAAATCTTGCGGATATTGGTGCAGTGATGGTGGAGGGCTACCTGCTCCTGAATGGTGAAACCCCACTGGTTCTGAGAGTGGTGTGGATCCCAGTATCCTGCTTGTCTCTTCAGCCTGATGAACTGCTTTGACTCTTGTTCCTTCATGACGGGGGCAGCAAAAACCCCTACAAACACAAGAGTACTGCTTCTCAAACTTAAAAACTCATGCTTTGATAAAATACATAGGAAATTTTAAACATTCAATACACATATGAAACTTTCAACGTTATATATACTTACCACCCAAAATAGCCATCAGGAAGATCACTTTCATGTTTTTTAACTGTTAAGTGCAGCAAAAATAAATATCAAGACGACATAAAATTAGAAGACAGAAATACCAAAAGTTATTCTGAGCAATTTTCACCTGCAGTATGAGCGCTCAAGTATAAGTCAAATGCCTCCACAGCTTGGAATCTCTCGGCTGAATGTGAAACTGAACAGGACTTCCTTTCATCAGATTTTACGTGGAAGCAAAGACGGATGAATGGAGTCAAGCATCACGGCAGGCTGGTCTCTCAAAGTACGCACTCATCTGCTGCCAAGTCTCCAACAGGCCGTCCAGTGAGGCGGGCAAACACCAGCACACAAACACACTCTGGCTAAAGGAAATTCTGCAGAAAAGGGGTGATGTATAAATAATGTATTCATTCTCTAGGAAAATCCTTTAACGTGCTTAAACTCATTTACAACTATATTAAACCTACTTAACTCTGTCAATAAAAATTCAGAAGATGTAGAAATAGTAAATTCAAACCCCAGACACTGACTTTTTATTTTCTGTTTGGTGTATGTTAACATTGTGTCCACTAGGTGGAGTCCTAATCAAAGCTCAGATGATGAATGGCTTGATAAACTGACAGGTAATGCTATTGCAATATGCAATAACTGTCACCAAGGCTCTTTAAAGTCTTTTAAAAAGTTGTTAGTGAGGGTTTTTGTAAAACACTTTAGTCTTTATTTCTTGTTGAAGGTATCAGTTTTGCTTTTAAAGATCAACAGTTGCACATTTAAGATAAACATATCTCAGTCCTGGATGTGGCAGCCAAAATTGAACTCCTCTTTCTCAGTGGTGTGTTATATTACAGCCACGACAGTGGGAGGTTCAAATAGTCTAAAATCAGGACACAAAGCCTAACCAACAGCAGTAAGGAGGTTAAGCCACCAAATGCTTCTTGAGTGCAGCTGTGACTGCAGCTCACTGCCCCCCCAGGGGATGGGCCGTGTCCAGAGAACAAATGTCACTCACCCCATGAGTGTAACAATCAAAGGGACTTTCATTTTATTGATTTTTTTTCATTTTTTAAAACCCATTTTCATTCATTTCTCTGTTATTTTTTGGTGAACCACTTTGAATCATCCTGCTTATCAATGAACCTTCCTTTCCTTGCCCTCACTGACCTGAACAACAACAACAAAAAAAACCTTTAAACTTATCAATGTTTGCATTGTAAGCTCTTTCCTAAATGATTTCTGGGAGGGAGGATCTAAATAAGTTCACTTCCTCCCTCTCCCTTTCAAGCGATCAACTTGTGATTGATAGTGTAAAATGTTATTTCATGTATTATTACCCGATCGCTTGAAATAAAACATTTAATTAATTCATTAATTTCCACTGAAATGCTCTTTGGGCCACAGAGAGTCTGAAAACATGTTCACAAATATGAAGGTCTTGTTCCAAGTAAATCACAGGAATACCTCAGAAAAAAGTGTCAATATGCAAATAAGGGCTTTAATGTTCCCCTTTAAGCATCACATTTAATAAGTTTAGTATAAACCCCAAGAGTATGTGCTTTTATTTATTAATTTTAGTCTTTCTTTTATATGATATTATCTGTATATTGTAATGAAAGTGAACCGAAATTCACATAAACAACAGCCAAAACAAAGAAGAAAATATACATCAATAATTAACATTATTTAAGACTGTAGGCACTTTTAGTACACATTTCATGTTTGGTAGGACATTCATTAAGAAAACAACATTGTTTATCTAATAATTCCCCTCATTTCCCCAAAACCTTAAGCTCTCTTAGATGTTTATGTTTTTCTGTTTTGCAGACCGTTTGACTTCTTTAGCAATAACTGCACTGACGACCTTTTCCACTGTAAACTGATAAGTGTGTGAAGGGTTTGACCTTCCACTGACTCCCCATAACTAACCGAGTCACCACTTGTGAAGTGAAGACAAGGCTAGAGCATTTTTAAACCCCAGGGGAGCTCATCATGTGGACGGCCTGCATCTAATCAGACTACAAGATCTTAATTTCTCTTTTTTTTTTGCAACTTTTTGAGCCAAAATGTGTAATTAAATACACCGTTTGTCCAAGAAAATCTGAATTATTAAAAGGTCTAAAGGAAAACGCAGAACGCATGCACACACCTTGGTAGGTACACATCAAAGGTGGAGGTTTGAACTAAACTAAAACTGATGTGACCCCATTCTATCAAACACTGGAACATATGGTTACCCTGCAGGCAAATATTTTGTTCTAAAAAGCAGAGATATGCAGATTACACTTTTAAAAATGGATGATACAAGGATAAAAATTGTTTGTTTCTTTTTAACAGTAGACATTATTACAACTAACATGAGTCTGGACGGTTTGCATAAACCCTCAGATGCTCACATGCTCCAGCTCTGTGTTGTTATGTATGCTACATTTGCTTTTACACTGTTGAAAAATGCCATAAGGGTTTGGAGGGAGAAAAAAAACAAACTAAAGATAGATACAAGGCGATGGAGCGATGCTAAATCTGCAACATTAAATGCATTAACAGAACACTCATTTATAAAATATAGAGAATCAACAGCTGGCCTCTGAATTCACACTCCATTCCTGTGCTTCCCCTTTAGTTGCATTAACAGGATCCTTTCTGCTCTAATTCAGAAAGTGAGGGAAGATTCTCAACTGCAGTGAAGCCACGATGAACTCAAAATCCACACTGTACTTTCCCTTCGTTTAACATTTCAATTCACTTCCTAAAATGGTCAACATTAGCCTATTTGAATAAACATGAGAACCGTGCTGTAATCATGTGAAAGGGGCTTCAGGGAAGCAGGCTAATCTGATAAAGCTGCATGGAAAAAGGAAACGGGAATGAACAAAAGCGAAAAAGAGAAGGGAATCGAAAAAGCAGATCATCAAACAGAAGCTAAAAAGTACAGAGGCTAATCAACAAACAGAAACAGCTGCTTGATGCGACCAATAAAGTGGCGAACATGAAACATAACCAGATTATTTAGAGGAAGGTTGGTTAGATGTCTTGAACATATATTAAAACAAAATACATGAAAAAAACAGAACTAAAAGCTGGATCCAACAAGAAATACTTTCTTCTTTTATCACATTTAAGAAAAAAAGAACAGAATAATAAAATAGAATAGAATTTTTTTTTTATCACACAAGGAGCAAATTAAAGGTGGCCATCATGTCAAGGTGCATTAAGAATCACAAGAATAAAATACAACAATAAAAGCAAAAAAAAAAAAAAACCTGCAAAAATAGTTTGAATATCATGTACAGATGTCATTTTTGCATTAATGACACAGTCATAACAAAAAGTAGATTTCTATTCTATCTGTGTTTTTGTTTTGTTTTTTTTTTAACCAGAGAGTGCATTTCATTCTTGACTTGTGCTGAACTAGCAACCTGTTCAGGGTCGTTACCTCTCAATCAGGAATTCCTTGGAAAGACGACAGTTTCTGGAGCCCTACAAAAGATTATAACATATGGAATACTGCTCTAATAGTTTGCTGGAAACTTTACACATCTTTTCAAACCACTGATATGTCCCATTTCTGCTTGATAGTGATAATTTGATTTCCTTTGATTGCTCTTTCACGTCAATTTAGGTAACAAGTTACAAATACTTATCAACATGATACTAATGTCATTTTTTGAAAGGCCATCCTATTTTATTCTTATACACCCCCACACACAATTATACTTGGTATGATTAATGAGTCCCAAATTTCATGTAAGTCATTAAAATATAAACAATAGTTGGTTGCTAAGCTTAACTAAACAGACTAAGCTAAACTGGTTTTCCCTACCCTTAGACCCTTGGACCAGGGGTGTCAAACATACGGCCCAAGGGCCATATTCAGCCCACCCGAAAAAAAATATAAAGGTGTTGAAAAGAAAAGCATGTTTCTAGCCAATACCTGTTATGGTTCTTTGAAGAAATGATGACTATGTGCAATTCTGCCACTAGGGGAAGCAAATGAAAAACAAGACTGACTTAACCTGCATAACACAGTAAAATAAATGATTATGCTTCTAGGTTGGTTGAGGCGTTTTTTCCAACTGAGAAAAAAAAATGCAAAACAAAGCTACAGATAACAAGTAGACCACAAGTTATTTTGCTATCATGTTGCTGGTCTGGCCCACTTGAGATCAGATCTCTGAATCAAAAATAAATTGACACCACTACGAGCCAGAGGCGAGGTCCGCAGCCAAGAACAGGAGCACAGGCAATCTGAAATCTCATGAATTGCACTGCACCAAACAGACACAGAGAACTAAATAAAAATTAGCAGAATAAAGGAGAGAAGAAGTAAGTTCCATGGATCAATTGGTGGATCCATCTAATAAACATTAATTAATTGCTAAATATTGTATTACATAATACAATTAGTAATGCAAAAAGTAGGTTCTTGACACCAAATTTAATAGTTAACAAATGCTTAATTATTCATTGACTGACATTAATAAGGGACCCTTATCATAAAGTGTTAACAAATTGTTCCTTGGGGATGAGTGTGTTGGGTGCAACCACTCAAGGCCACACAAAGATAACAAACGTCTTGGATTAACTTAGAATAAAGAAAGTCTAAGGTACTTTTTAGTGCTTCTTTTTCTTTCTGTCTTTAAGGTGGACAAGTGGAAGCTTTAGCACCCACTCTGTATCAGTTCTCTGTGACGGGACCAAGCAGAATCCTGGTGGGATTTTTTTTATCATATTGAAGATTCTTTGTTGAATGAATTTGGATGCACAGGCCCCCACACTTTTACCTTCCTGTAAGTGTCCTGCCTGTTGTGAACAGAGCGGCAAAATAAGAATGTCTGCTGCAGTTTAACTCCTAAACTCTTATCTAGTCTCACATATTTACATCTCAAAGGTGTATTTCTCTGGAGCAAAAAAGAAACAGCTGATTACTATTTTTTCCATTTAGAAAAGAGTACAACTGGAGCCAGGCAGAGTGAACATTTGGAGACCCGTGTGGTGCCTTCCCTCCCTTTGCCTGTTTGTGACTAAAATTATTTATGGACTGGAAAAAATAGGTCACTTGATTATGAGCCAGCTTGGCACAAAAAGGATACAAATATGATGTAAACGTACTTGATGAGTCTTTTTGTTTATGAGAAATTGCAGTGTAGCACACATGGCTCACTGATAGAATCTATTCAACAGCTGCAAGAGGCGGAGGATTGACGGGTTATCTGTGCTTATTTCAGAGCCAGAAATAATAGCACAGTGGTTAACTGTGGGATGCGAGCAGAAAAGCTTTCTTCAACAGCTTTTGTTACTATGAAAATTAAAGGGATTATTCTAGAAATGATGTTCCCCGATACACAGGAAATTAATCATGTGACGTTCATTTCTGGTTCTTTTATTTTGAAAAGAACTCCATGTTTAATTTTAATTTTTTTTTCAAAGTGACATGTATTCATGACATTTCTGGATGTTATAAAAATAATTTATTTGAGAATCTGTTTTGTTATGCACAGAGATACCTCAAACAAGCATAACTTACATCATCACGATCAAAACTTCCTATCGTTTCCAACTAAATAAGAGACATGAAATAAAGACTTACCCTTCTGTCTCCAGAACACCTGACTGCGTCTCATACAGTGTCACAAAAAACTTTTTTCATTAGTTTTTTTGATTATGTAAAATACTTCTTTATAAGAAATCAGAAAAAAACAAAAGGTAACTGAGCCACAAGCTGTTCCTCTCTGCTTCTAGACTCATATCATGTAATAAGCTCCCCATCCATGTCACTAAACTGGCTGTGGCTGTTTGAAAACTTTTGGCAACATTCAAATTTTCTTATTCTTCTTTTTTTGCAACTTACAAATAATACTGCAGGACGATACTGCAGAGATTACAAACGGAAACTGTGAGGATAAAAATAAATATTTAGGAGATTTTGAAGGTTATTCTGTAGTTAAATATCTGCATTAAAGATGGTTCAGCAGAAAAGGGGTTTTATTATTAGTCTTTAAAAGCTGAAAACAAAAGTTTAGCTATGATAAAAAGAAAAACATCTTCAACTGAAAGCGCAGGTTGACTTTTTTAAAAACTTTTTTTAATTTTGCAATTTGGAGTTAAATTAATAGGATTTTCTAAAATGTGTGTGTACGATTTCTTTATTATTTTTGATTGTCTAAATTCCATTTTAAGTCATTGTTGTAACCTGTGTCAGTACTGTTGCGGGACCCTTCTGCGACTTTCTCGCTCATTTCTAAAGTGTCGACTGTTGCGTCCACAGAAGTGTAGATCCATGGGACTGTAACGTAAGACACACAATGGATGATTTTTATAGGAGGAGGGGAGGTAGGGGCCAAGGTTGAAGCAAAGGAATGAAATAAATAGAACAAAACACGGCCTAACTATCTCTTGCTCTCAAACAAAATAATTAAACAAGACTCACTGCACTTAAAAAAGGAGACCAAAACATACAAAAGGTGGAAAAAACTATTTTACCAGGTGTGCATAGCATAAAAAACATGTGAAGTGCACAGGGTACCCCATACCTGTCCACAAACCTCCCACACACTCCAACACTGAGCTGCTTTTCCAAGAGGAGTTGGGATGCAAGAGGGAGCCTCCAGGAACGCATCCAGAAGAAAAAGGAAAAACAGTGAAAAAAAAGCTGAATGGAACAACTATATACTAAAAATAGGAAGTTAATAGTGACAAGTTGAAATGGCATATTTTTCAAGTGAGATGTACTGTGTCTGCCCAAAATGCAAAGACACTATGGCTGTTTTCAATGAGTTCAATATCAAGAGGAACTAGACAAGACATACTAGCAATAACAAGTTAACGAAGAATGGTGCACTTGATTTGGTAAAATGCTTTAGATGTTTCTTATGAGAAAAATAACTGTTCATTAAACAGTTCATTTGTATTTAATGGTATTAACATGAATCAAGAAATGTCAGGCCAGATGGATTGCCCTCACACATTTTCACCTCATCAAATCTGACCCCCTTCTATATTGATTATAATTTTGTTTGCATAAGAAATCAATTGACCTCATATTTTTGACAAAAACACTGTTCAGACACAGAAACTCTTTTTAAAGTAGGCTAATTTGTCTCAAGTTGAATTCAGCCAACAGCTGTTTACGGTTGAAACTCGGGGGCGCGCACCTGTGAGCGCGCGCGCCCCCGAAGGACACCTGAAGCTACGAGGACGCGCCAATCTGAAGTCACTGCTGTCTGTCTGTCAATCTATCTCTCTCCTCTCATCACACATACGCACGCGCCGCCCTCCTTCCCCGAGTCCTCGTGCTCATTCCACCCCGGAGCTGCAGAATCCACGCGCAGAGCGCACGCACCCGCGAGTCCAGCTGGAGTTCAACGCGGAGCGCCAACATGCGGAGCCGCAAGTTTTGGGTTCCGTGTTCCGTGGGACTTTATATCTGTGCAGCCTTTCTTTTTAAAGGTAGGTGTGAGAGGAAATACCTGGATGTATTTTAGTATTGGAAGTTTGCAATAGGTTAAAAACGTGATCTTTTATTTAGTGATTTAGACAAAATAAAAAAATAATAATTTCTTCAAATAGAAAATGAAGTATTTCCCATTAAAGCAAACAAAACAGCACTTTTTCATTGGTCCAACTTTATGCATTTTACCAGTATTTTATCTAAATGTGTTGAAAATGCAGCATGATTAAATAATAAAATTTGTTTTTTTTTTAATTAAACATACATATTTTTCCAGTTCACGCTATGTTAAACATGATTTTCTGCACACCTGTTTGCATTGGAAAATAAAATCCAGACTGACTCTAAGTAAGTTAATCTAAAAATTAAAATGCTTGCATTGTATTTATAATGGTCTAAGTATGTCCAAATAGTTTGCATGGGTGAGACACACACTGGATGTCCCTAAATTCTATTTAATTATCATTGTCTGTTGGGCTTTAGAGGTTTTTTCTGCAGCGGTTTTCCATCCTCCTGCTGCATGTCCTGCAGTCATTAACTGAAACCTGTCACCTTGACCTCACTTTGTCAAAGATCTTAGGCCAGAGAAGGGGGCGTCACAAACTTATACAGATTGATAGACCAAAGGTTTTTAGCTGGTTTCACATCATCTCCTCCATAAGGAAAGAAACACAGCTAAGGACATATAGAAACTACAAAAAGCCATATGTTTTCCTCCTCAGTTTTTCCCAAATCTAAAAAAAGAGACTAACTAGGTGAGTTCAGCAGCTTTTTATTGATAAATTCTTATGACAGAAGCAGCATTCACTGTACCAATAAGCTGCTTTACTCTCTCAAGGGAAATGGAAAATAATAAGCAAAACGAGAGATAAGGGATCTGCCAGTATTTGCTATTAGTTTTTGCTTCTCTTTCCAATACATTGTGTTGAGATATCGAGTGATTTTAATGTTCAAATTCTCTGAAATCTTCTGCTGTGCTTGAGATCGAATCACTTCACTGTTTTTTAACCAATGTAATATATTTATTGATTGTGCTCTTCATTAAGATGACTGCTATAGCACAAAAAATAAGAAAAACACCTAAAAAAATTGGAAATGTCTCAGTTTAATAACTTTTTGTGATCAATATTTAGTGAATTGTTAATAGTCAAACCATGAAAATAAATTAACAATTAGCCTTTTTCACAGTGTGTATCATATTATAATATTGCATTGAGACAGAATGTCGTTGTTCACCTTTCAGCTTATCCCTCCGCCAGCGCGATTAAGCATTCACTGATTCACACAGGTGCTTTGACAGAGATTTTTAAGGTGGCGCTGTTCCTGGCATAAGCTTGTATTTTATCTGGGCTAGGGACCAGCACATGGAGACCCAAGTTTGGGCCCTCTTGTGGCTACATAGTTGAGGTCTTGGCCAAGAAAGAGAATCAAACATTAGTTTCCAGCGGGCTAGACCTGCACTTACTGATAACAACTATAACAATTAAAGAATAAAAACATTAAAATTAATTACATTTTTACTTATTATTGCCTCTTTTTGTTTGTTGTTACTGACGTTTTCTAGATTATATTTCATTGACTGATCCAGTCATCGACTGCTTGGTCTTAAGCAGCATCTAAAAGTGTCTTTGGTACGGAGCAACCCCAAACCATAATTCTCTCACTAACGTGCTTGACTGTAAATATGAGGTTTTTCTGCTCTATTAGTTGTTGGATAAAATGACTAAACTCCCAGTAGTTGCACTTTTAGTGGCCTGCTTTATGGTTGGTTTGTCAGCTGTATTACTGTAGTTCCAGTTTAACTTCCTGAATACAGAAGTTGAGCAAAATAAAATGTTGCTTTGGATTTTATTTTTTGGTATTTAGCTTTTCTGCAATGAGACAAATAAATAAGGATTACATTTATTTTTAATTGCAAACTTTTGGCCTTATACATGTGATTTTTTTTCTGTAAAATCTCTAGGAGAAGCATTTTAAACTCTGAAAACGCATTCCAGAATACTGACGCTCTGATAATGTTCATCTAAATTTCAGAGCAACATTTTATTCCTCCATTTTATTATTATTTTTGTTTGTTTATATAAGCCTGTTAGTTTCCTACTGAGTCGCCTATAGTTTTCTTTGCCCTTCATACACACTTCATATACACTCTTACTATAGACGTCATGTAAAATGCATGTTGTATGTTTTTCCCATTTGCCTATTAAAGGCAAAAGGGTTAAAGTACACTGCCTTCATTTTAACTTATCTGAAAAGTGTAATGTCATGTTTGGATGCCTGAAAGCAACATATAATATGGTTATAAAACTTTAATATCCTGATAAGCCCCAGGGCTTCCTTTTAGCTGTTTTAGAATGTCATGTTAAAATGGGTGAGATGCAGCAGCCGTGCACTCAGTGTTGCCCCAAAGCACGAGTCCCACAGTTTGGATTAGGATTACACATTGAGCTTTCTTAGGACATATTGGTACAAATCTCTAGATTGTAAATCCTTGAAAAAATCCATCAAACACTTTTGCTGCAATCCCTGCACATTTATAATGGCTGGTAATGTGTTCATGGATGCAAATATTTTCTAGTCAATTATCAATTTTTATCACAGAAAGATATTTTAACTCAGCACATTTCTATTTCAAGATTTGTCAGTTGACTCTAGTTTTTCTCTCCTTCTGCACTTTGGAGCAGTCTAGTACGTGAGTGTTACCTCAATAGATTAAAGCAAAAAAAAAATTAATCAGCAGCCAGTCTAAGAAATGCTGATCATCCCGGACTTTCAAGTGTTCTTTGATGGTCTCCCTCATCTAGTTCTCTTTTCATACATTTCTTTCTTCAGTGTTCAGCCTGTGCTTTTGAGCCTAATTAGCTTAGCTACTTTCTCTGGCTTGCTTCATAGTATCTCCATCGTGATTTTAGTCAGTTAACATGCTACTAACAGGATCTGAACATCTGGGGTTTTCACTCCTGACCTCCTTCAACCGGCTCATTCCCTTTCCAAATGACTGATAGTGAAATAATGAGGTGTGGCTCCAAAGCCAAGGTACATGTGACCTTAATTTAGACCGCTGCACACTCAAGACTTCCACAATAAAAGAGATTTAGGAGAAAGTTTTCTTCATTTTGAGCTCCTTTCTGGTTGTGTCCTGCACTCATCCATGTATCAATTTTCTATACTCAATCTTTTTCAAATAGAGGTGTGCTTTAACTCATTTACTTGAGATGAGAGTGAAGGTGCTTGCCAATTCTTAAAAAAAAGTAATAACATGTCTGGAAGTGTATTGTTCTATCGAGAAAAGAAAAATCAAAACTGATTTTTGTTCCTGTTCTCTTACTGTTATTTCATCAAAATCTAAAAGTGCAGCTGCAGGGGTGTGCCAAAAAATATGATTAGATTAATATTATGTCGTAATTGTATGATTTGCCCACATTTTAAGATGGGATGAAGAAAGAAGACAGTAAGTAAATGCAACAATGTAGTTAAACTTAGAACATAATTCTATTTAGATCTGAAGTAACAAAAAGTTAAGCTTAAGTCAAGCAGCAGATGATGGATGGATGACTTCAAATCATAAATAGTGAGAATATTCAGGAATTGTAGGTATGCTTTGCATGAGAATCTATGATTAGTCCTGAAGTTATCGTTGAACGCACTAAGTTTCCTCACTTGCTGCTATAAAATCTGTGTAGGGGTTGCATGTGATGCTGTGATAATTATCTCTGTCAGCCACCAGCTGTAATCAGAGCACAGCATCAAAGTGTAAAGCAGAAACTTGCAGAAACCATTCTTCATTATCTGATCCCAGGAGTAAAATTCTAAATCTATCTGGTCATACTCGACTGTTCTCCTCATAGATATGGATATTAGTATTTTAAACGTATTCTCCTGGCAGGAAGGGCCAGAGCTCCGTTTGGATCGACTGTGCCGTGACATTCCTTAGCCGTCCCCTGGAGCTGCTTGGGAATAGATCAAATACTTTTCACCTGCACAGAGATGAACCTAATCATGGAATCTCATGTGGTTGTGCCTCAGATTTCATAAGAAGGCAAGATAGCCTCACCAGCACTGGAATCTGTGGTGCTCAAAGATGCTCACGATAAATGCATGAATCCCTCAGAAGTCAGACTGAACTTTTCTCTACGTATGAGTGGAATTTTCAGAGTCAAGTTCCCCATGGAGACAATGCACATAATGTTAGAAAATCTGTGAAGATTGAGTTTTTGGTGTTGTTCTACAAACAACTCAATGATCCAAATATCATTGCAGTTAAAGGAAAAACAAAGAATTGACATTGTGCACCTGCAGTCTCTAAGATTTTAGCACCATTGACATTTGAATAGACATAACAATCGAGCTTCCTTTTTTGTTGCTTTGTAGTCCACCCTCATGTTGCCAACATTTGATTTTATCTTACATTTTATCGATTGATCTTTTCACGTTTCTTCCTTCGCACCTATTTCGTATTTGCATTAAAAAGGTCCAGATATGAAGCATTTTTCATGCTGTCAACTCTGCAGGTCTTCAGGGAGTGGCGTCTGTCGGTGGTGTCTTTGTGCTGCATCAAACCCTTTACGTCCACAGTGATCAAAGACTAAACCTTTTCTATAGCATATCATAGATTTTATTATTTTTTAGGTGTCCATTTCTGACATTTTCTAACATTACTACTCTTTGTAATGTTGTGCCTCATTAGTATGAAATGCACAATAAAGGACAGTTGACTGGATTTGAACTGAATGAATTTGAATTTAACCTTTTTCCTTAAAGGATTTTATGATTTAAGATTTGATGCATAAATTAATGAGCTGCTAAAAGTGTGGCCTAAGAGTGAAGCAAAAACAATGTTTTTTTTCTGCTTCCTGTGCGTGAGTGTTGGATTTAGAGAACGGCTCAGAGTTCAGCTGAGTGCTTCAGGGGCACAAAAACACTGTGAGGTACAACGTGGTCATTTAGCCCTTTGCTTAAAATAGCATTCCTGTCTTTTGTTTGGGTTTATGTCTAAAATGTGTGGTGTTAGAGAAAGCGAGAGGGACAAAGACTCCCCAGGGCTGTTTGTGTGCAGCCTGCTGAACAGCCCTTGGAAGCCTCATCTGAAGTCTTTGACCCATAAAAATATTTAAATACGGTGGAATAGCTCAGACATAGGAAGTTATCATTTCTGTAAGTGGAGCCACAAACTTTAACAATATTGATATGACTTTATCGATGAGACTCGTGTACTTTTTATTAGACGCTTTCAAAGAGATTAAATGCTGACCCAGTATACACAGTAGAAATGATCATTCCAATGTCTCTGGTTGAATTTCAGCTGTGGAATACGATTTTCAACAACAAATAGGAGCAACAACTTAAAAAGCTGAAAGGAAGAGTGCATAAAATGGTTACCAAAAAAACATGCAGGGAGTCTGAACATTATTTTTATTCAAAGATGCAGAAGAACTGATTTGAGGATAGAGTTTGCTCCCATTCATCCATCATTCCTCCAGCAGTAAGAGCCCCATATAAACAAATTGTCATCATTTTATTATGCATCTGTATCTTTACATCACTGTGTTACAGTCTATTGATTTCTCTACATCAGCTTTTTATCACTCTAGATCCCCCCCCCCCATTCCTGTTTATATCGCTTTGCGTGAATCTGCTTCTCACAGTTTTAGTTGATCACCCTTCATGGTCTTTTTCTGTTCTTGGATTAAGAGGTTTCATCTCTGGGCTTCAACAGCATATCTGCACCTAGATTTTGGCCCACCAGACCTGTGAGTGTCTGACCTGTGTAGCTTTTGGACTTCTTTGGAATTTCATATAACATGTATCATAGTCTTTTTACCCCATGAAATTAATTACTCTTCATCTTCAAATGTAGCGAGGAGCCCGTTCTGTGTTCAACCAGTGTGTGTTCAGAGGAGTGGTTCTGTTTTTCTTCTGGAAAATCTTAACTACTTCACCTTATGGTTTTACCTACCTGCAGTTAACCACTTCAATCAATCAATCGTTATTTGCTTTATTTTTCCTATAATTGTGGTGTTTTCCCATAGATGGTGCACTGTAAATACATTGACCTTTGTTTAGGTACTAAAAGTTATTCTGCATTCATGTAAGGTTGGAAGAATTGACATTTTCTGGTGTTTATGTGTCTTTTTTGAGTCGGACAGTCCTTTTTCTTGATCATTCCAACACCACATGAATGCAGCATTTCTCTAAATTTATGGTTTTCCCTGAAGAACATCAAACCATTTGTGCAATTGGGACTAAGATGATAACTAAAGTCATAGTTTTGAAATAAACCCCCCAAAATGTTATGCATATGTTTGAATCAAAATGAAAACATGTTTTCATCCAGATTTAATAGTTTCTTTCTCTTATGAGGTGGATTACCAAATCCCTCCACCCATCAGGTCCTGGTCCAGCCCTTCTGTCAAGCTTTAGGGCCCTCTGTGGCCCACAAGTCAAAGAGTTTGCCCACCCCTGCTCTAACATATTTTCTTTCTGTTTTTGAATCCCATAAAATCTATTTCTATTTGGCAGCAGTTATTTTGAGCTTGTAGTTTCCCTCGTTACTAAGCTTTATTTCTTGTGACCACAAACACTTATTACTTTTATACTTTAGGATGCATCGCTTAGCTTAGATTAAAAAAAAAAAGACTGTTCCAGCCCCTCTCAATAGTGTGTTTCTACATATATAAATATTTCCTTTAAAATTAACTTTGAGTAATTCTTACGTTATTTTTAATATATAAAGCTAGATAAATTGAACTGGTGTCCATCGCTGCACAAAAGAGCAGGAAATACCAAACAGAATAGACTTGAATAAGGAAAAAGCTTTGGAACAAACTACTATGTCTGTTACCAGGAAATATTTCAAGGAACGGTTAAGGAAAGTTGTATTAAAAAAAACATTTTCGTCACGATAGTTTTGTTTTTTTCTGTATTATCAGAAAGGCAAATATTTGTGGGAACCATCAATTTGGGAGTTATAAACAGAGAAGTCAATAACATTCTAGTCTAGTGTGTCTTTCTTTATTTACTTGTACTAAATAGACCCACTTTTAAAAATTACTTCCAAAAACTCTAGAAGCTTGGATTGTTAGTTTTCACTCAAGATATTTATTTTTCAATTAGAAACCCTTAAATGTTTTTATTTTAATACTATCATGTTAAACAAATTCAGACCACTCGTATCATATTGTAAAAGTCTTTTACTCAGGTCAAAGTTTTTAATAGTGCCATCATCTATAATATATCTCCATTTTGAGTGTGTCTCAGCAGCAGTGTGTGGGTTATGGAGCTGTATGTATGAAATACATTTGTGACCTTTCTCACTGAGGCAGGTGGAGTTATTTCACTTCATTTTCCTCCTCCGAGCATGACCTTTGGTAATATTCTGATTTAGAGCGCACACTGAGGCTTTGTCAACACTACTCAATGTTTGTTTTGAGAGCTTTTTTTCTGATGTTTGTCCATATGCACTACACTAGAGCTTTTGGCACCAAAGTGATCATTTTAGAAATACAGTGGAGTACATTCTATAAAGGAGATAAAATAAAGATTGGAATGGAAACTTTAAGCAAAGTATGCTTGTGAAGTCTATATTTTTTTAAATGTGTTTTAATAAACTAAAACATAACATCCAGTAGTTCTAGAATTGTGTGAGAAAAAGGAATAAGAACCTCCACAAACATAAAGACAGAGTTGTGGTGGGTGTTTTAAGTGACATGATATGGATTGTAAAGATAAAAAACATGAATAACACACTGCTGCTGATGTTGATTTTTATTTGTCTAATGTAAATATTTAAAATGTTCGGATTTTTAAGTGTAAAAAATTAGATCTCTGTAGATGAAGGTCCTCGTTCTCCTGGAATTACCTGAGAACTTTATCGTGCAAGCTGTTTTTTTTGTCGTGGAGTTCAAACATTTTGTTCCTCATTCTACTCTTTTTCCATCTGGAAATTTGGTTTTGAGGACTTTTTTTTTTTCTTAGGAATTAATCATTTTTGGTGAGTCATTTAAGGCTTGTAATCCGGGTTGCTGTGCATAGCCAGTCCAGTGGCAGTGTGAGGTGGTCTCTCTTTGCTGTGATGATGGGACAGCATTGCTAATGGGAAAATGATTATGACAGAGCCCAACATGTCTTCTCATAGAGAATTTCTTCTTTTTTTTACTATTAATTGCTTCCCTCATTCCCCTTAAAAATAATTAATCATCTTTGTCCAAGTTGTGTCAATTCTAATTGTAATCATAATGTTTATGTTGAAATGACCAAAAAACTTGTTTACAAATCTCCTGTTCTTTCATTTTGTTTTGTTTTTTTCTCTTCTTTCGGAGAGATTTGTTGATGTCTCCTAATGTATTTTTAAAATATGTCTAACTTTAACTTGTAATCATTTTCATTAGTGTGATGATTAAAAAAAGTCTTCATTGAACACTGTACTTGCTTTTCTTCCTAATATAAAGTGGAACACTGGCTGATTTCATTTGATTGCATAATTCCCACTGAATGAAATTTTATGAGATGAGCGCAACCAGAGGCTCCTTTCATTATTCTTCTGTTATTGGTTTATGATCTGTTGGTTGTTCGTCCATATTAGACAGTAGTAAAACACAAGAGAAAACAGAAGAGAAAGAGGGTTAGCAGGATAGGGGGTTTGGATGAGAATATATCTAAGAGTTTGCAACGTTTATTCAGCTTTTATTAACCATGCATGGTAAGAGCTATCACTTTGATAATCTGTGGAGTCAGCATGAACAAACACATTTTAGAACATTTCAAAGGTGCAACAAAAACCTCTTTAATCTATTCAGATACTGACTGTAAGACATTGATATTTAAGCTGTTTTATCAGCTTGTGTCTTTTCCAGTACCGCTGTGGATGTGCTTACATAAGGGATTTCTGTTTTCACTTGAACCTAAAATGAGTTTGCAGTCCTGAGCATCACAGTACCTCTATCACTGATCAGTTCTGCCATAACTCAGATTACTGCAGAGTTAATGGGCCGTTCAGCACCACATAAGACCAAAGCATGTGCAGCACCTCTTGTCTTTGCTGGGATTTCTGAACCCTGGCCTTTTGTGTGTGTAGTTTCTTTGTAAGAAAAATAAAAATAATATTCTGCTAGTGAAAGAAAAGTTTGTCTTTAGGTTGGCTAAAGGTATTTGCCAGTCTGGTAGTGGGGTCGACTTTTAATCTAAATGTTAATAAAAGTTTCACCTTTGTTCAGTTTTATCTGCTATTTGTTATATAAAAATGTAAAAATGATTTACTTGAACAAAAAATACTTTGGATGGAAATGTTAAATGTTGAACAAAGTTTAATATTTAACTGGATTGTAAATTGAATTTAACTTTTGGTTCCTCAGTTTGTTTACGCAGTCACCAGTTAAAGACCCACACCAATGAAAATGGTCTTTTATGACGTTTTTAATGTGGTCTTGTGACCTTTTTCTCATGATGGAGGGCATATTACGAGTCAAAATGCTGTTGGAAAAAGCTTGTTAGTGTGACTTAGGAGCTCCTACGACACATCACAAACTCCTCCATTCTGATGCATCCATTTGCACACAAATAGATCCATGTACGTCTTCAATTTGATGTCGGCATCTGGCTCTGGATGGCTACAATATTGCTTGCCATGTTTAATTGCATTGGTAATGTTAGGTTGGGCTTGTGTAGGGCTGTAAGTTAGTGAGAGAGGACGCAAACAGATGGATGATGGGAAGGGGGCGGGCTTACTCTGTTCCACCAGTCTCACCCACAGCTCAGAGGCAAATTTCTAATTAACTACCGCTGCTCTACAGAAACTCTTCCCTAATTAAAGACAGTTTTTTCAAATTTGGCTAAGAACTGCATAATTATTATTATATAAAAAAAAAAAAAAGAAAAAACAGTGGAAATTCTTTTAAAGTAGATAAAAACATGATTGGAGTGGGATTTCAAAGAGTTTGAAATGAAAACACAAACATTTTTTCCTTGTTGACCTGAGCTGTGACCTTTAGCTTCAGCTTGTAATAATGTTAAAAGCCATTACACAACACCAAGCCGTCTGCTGATTGGTTTGCAGTGACTTCATTGTGCATACAGTATGAAGGAGCAAAACTTTTGGCTCCCACAGAATCATACATGATGCAGTGTTTAAACAAACTCCCTGTCAGGCACACTGATTATTTTAAGACTCTGCTCCGAGTCTGGCTGTTAAAATTGTATGAGACTTATGGAATCTGAAAAAACAAGCCGTTTAACCAGAACTATGCAGAAAAAACCTAATTGCCAAGACCTTAAGCAAAGATAAAATGTTCTACTTTTGGGAAAATAATCGTTTTTTTTTTCTTTTCTTTTTTTTGCGTCAGTTCGCTAAGCCGAATATAAATAATAATAATAATAATATTAGTAATAATGAGCAAATTATAGTTGAATAAGTATTTGCAATTTCCCAAAAGAGGTTAAACTTAGCTTACATATTTTTACAAGGACAGGTTTTTAAACTAAAACAAAAAGTTTCATTTTGTAGAACAGAAAATAATCTAAAATTGATACTGAGCATGAAGTGATGGTCGATATCAAACTCTTTGTTTGTCTTTGCAGCACCCAATTTCTTTCGACCCTACAGTAGTAGGGTAGTTCACCCAGTGTGGGTCCTTCGGTGAGACCCTTTATGCTACTGCCTAGCTCTGTAGCCACAAGAAGGCCCAAATCTGGGCCTCTATGTGCCAGTCCCCACAACTACCTGTGTGCAGCATTGAAAACTACTTCACTGTGGTGACTCCTGGAAGCATTTGCTGATAGGTCAACAAACAAACAAGCTTCGTAGTGTTTAATTAGTTATTTTTTTTTTTAAGATGCTTCATTGTATTTAAACAGCTTATGTGTAAATTCCATAATAAGTGATCACATTTTTTGAAAGAGATATCCAAAAAACACTCACTTTATGTTCCTTTTCTTCAGGATCTTTGCAGGGAGAATACCAGAGGAAACTGTACAAGGAGCTGCTGGCAAACTACAATCGATTGGAGAGACCTGTTGTTAATGACTCAGCTGCTATCCTGGTGGAGCTGGGCTTCACACTGCTGCAGATTATAGATGTGGTGAGGAAACTTGGTTTATGTTCAACATTTGGATGGATATGTGCCTTCATAAGCCACTTTTTTGTTTTCTCAAAGATCTTGCTTTTTTATGAAAATTTTATTTTGTTCTGGAAAATACTAAATTACAACAGGCTGATGTGGGAACACTGTCTCGAAATTGTTTTCATTCAGGAAAAGTAAAAACTTATTTAAAAAAAAGTGATCCATAATCATTTATCTTTTGTATCTGTGGTTGAGGCTGGGATAATTTTCAGACTAAATAACACCTCGATACGAAAGCGGAAAACGGCCTGCCCTACGTTTTTTCCTTTTTTTAATCGTTTTTGCTTTATAACGAGATCTACTCTCTCACTATAACGAGAAAACAAAGTTTGTTTTCTCGTTATAGTGAGTTAATAAAGAACGAAGAATGAAGCGTCTCCCTCTTCCTTTTTACTGCACGGAGACACCGATACTTTACCTGTTTTAAATCTCTTTATTATATAAAAAAGTAGAAGAAAACACTCCACAAAAGTTGTTTTTAGTCTATTTTTTATTTATTAGTGGATCTATGCTCTTTGAACGTCTTCATTCCGTCTCATGCACCAGCCTCCTGCAGGTTGATTGACAGAACCCAGGGCTGCTGAGCGTTTCTGCATGGTGCGTTCACTGAACTCCGGACATCAGCAGCAAAACAAAGCAGTTTATCAGAGAAAATGTCGAACACCAGAACTGATAAATATATAATTTATTGATTTAATAGTGTCGACATGTTTTTCTGAAAAACTGCTTTGTTTTGCTGCAGATTGTATAAAAATGACCAAAGCGGACTGAGTTGGGCCGAGTGGCTGTTTGGGGCTGCTAATGTCCAGAATTCAGTGAACGCACCATGCTTAGATTATCGTCGAAACTGAGTTCTGTCAATCAACCTGTTTGTCTGATGGTCTTAGGGAAGTAAAGAGAGGACATGAGACGGAATGAAGGCGTTTGAGGAGATCTACTAATAAAATAAAAAAATACACTTAATAAAACAACTTTTGTGGATTGTTCTTCTGCTGTTTTTGTTGTTAACCACAAAATAAAGAGACTTAAAACAGGTAATGTCTTGGTCTTTGTTATTGATTATCTCGTGATCAGGAGAAAACAAACAATTTTTTTTTCTAAAAATCAAACTTAGTTTTATCGTTATAACGAATTATTGTCTCGTTTTCTTGAGAAACCAATAAAGTGGGACAGGCTGTACTTCTACCTACAATGAAAATGTGCTTTTTATATCTAAAGACTTTTTCAAATGTTTCACGTTTATAACACTTTAATGAGCAAAGCTAATGCATAATCTGACCTTTTAAATTGTCTTCAAACAAACCAAGCCTCACTGACAGATTGTTTTTTGTCATTCAGCTCATTTCAGGTTAGTATTAAGTGCAGTGTTTTGAGCAGGCAGATGTTTAGCCAGAACACAGCTTGTATCCATGTGAGTGCTTCATCCCACACAGTCTGATGCTTTTTACCATGTGAATTCCTAGTTTGTTTATGTGGCAAGTCTGAAAAGAATCATGTTCCGGCAAAGCAAAGTTGGACAAATACAAAAACTGTCATTTGATAGCTATTATGATCCAAAGGAATAGAAAATAAAACCAACAACTTTGATACATCAAACACAGGATTTTAGTTAAATCAGCAGTTTTTGAGCCCTGTTTTTTCAGATCTATAAAACGTTCCAAAGAAATAAAATAGTTGGTATTTTTTGCAGTTTTTTTGCTTATATATTCTTTCTTTGTTGCCCGTTTCTGCAGGCAGGCCTGTTTTGAGCTGTTTCTCACATAAGGCTTTCTACGTGCAGAATGTCTGCATGAATACACGGTCTTGAAGAAAGATGTGGTGAATTTCCTTGGAAAATATGTCGTCCCAAAGGAGATTGATGTAATGCACTTCTTTAAAATCCTTTTTCCTTGCATAATACAATTGCAAAAGAGCTGAAGGTACCAGTGTACCCGCGTAATACTAAGAAGCCCAAGGACTTCTTAGTATTAAACATCTAGAGTCCTTTTTATCTTTAGTCTGTAAAAAAAATGATTACATTTTTTAACAAAAAGAAAAATCTACATTACACTATTTAATCTTTCTACAATATGTGCTTCCAGTAAAATGAGGATTCATACCAGATTACTTGTGCTTCCTTCATAGAAGTTAAATAAAGAAAATTATGAGCTTTTAACCCCATGTTGCCCAAAACAAAAAACTGTGACAAAGTTTGGAACGCAGCAGCACAAGGGTCTGAAATGTTGCTATATTTTTCTGATCTAAGTTCAATGTATTTCTTTTTCTAGGCACATGAAGTTAAGCTCGTCCAGTTTAGTTGCTTTTGGTTGGAACACTGATTAATATAAATTAATAAACACCACAGCTGCCATATAGTTGAGTTCCAGTCTCGTGCCAGTGACATTCATTTGTCCACTGGTTTGACATTATAAATCCTTGAATCCTAAATACTCATATTGATGGTGTAGCCGGATCTGTCTCTCTGATGATGCATACACTGGTGTGGTGCATATAATGAATCAATCAAACTTTATTTATAAAAAGCGCTTCTCATACTTTGCGCAACTTGAAGCGCTTTACATTTAAAAACCAAAAAAAACATGCAGAATAAGAACCCAAGCCAATCTCCCCTCCTTTAACACATACACCCATGACCCCCAAGAATGCATAGAGGCTTGGTGTGGAATGTTGTAGCAGTGCTAATCTAATTAATCTTGCTCCAAACTTTTACTTTCCCAGATCTATTCCGATAAATGACTTGGAGTCATATATTTCCATCTGCGCCCAAGCATCAATTACTAATTTCTCCTCCTTGATTGATGTTCAAACAGTTGGCACTTCTGTGTTCGGAAAAGGACGCCACTCATACATTACTACCAAATCCGAGTCCCTGATTGGTCAAAGTTCAACTGGTTTAACTTTCGCTCATTCAATTGTATGTTTTGTACTTAGAGCCTGAAAACAGACTTACAAACTTGTACCTGCATGTGAATGTGAGAGTTTTGACTTAGGAAGCCAGAATGTGAATATACATACGTTTACATAGACTTTGAATTGAAAGCGGTCAGTTGAATGTGCGTTTCCGAGCCTGATGTGAACGCAGCATGATAATTATGGTTGTAATTAGATAACAAAAGTTTATCTTTTTTTGATTAAGATGTATTCAATCTGGTTTTTAACTACCAAAAAGTAAGTCTTGGGCTGAGAAAAAATGTTTTTTTGTCAAGAAAAGCTTGTATAGACTCTTATCTTCAGGTGAGAACTATATTAGGACAACAATAATGTTCACCCTCCTCTTTCTGAGAGAGACAGTGCTTTGGCTTCTTACTTTGGATATCCACCAAAGTGCTCCCTCATCCAAAAAAAGCCTTTCCCAGTAACATCAGTCTGATTGACTGCGACTCATTTCTGCCGAACAGCTTCACTTGGGCATCCTGTCCATCCTGATGCTGCAGTTAAAGGTGTAGCTTTTTGGAATGACCTTCGTGGATCGCCGCAAAGTTGATGAACAAATGTGCACAATAAAAATATTGCTAAAATATACAGGAAAAGTTGTGAGCTAAGAGCTTCTCAGTAATAGAAGTAAATTTACATAAAACATATTGATATTCTCAAGCATATTATTGAGCCCACAAGCTGATGTCTCAGCACAAATTGCTAACTTTACTGTATGTCCAATATAAATGCGATAAAGTGCTGTTATATTTTTTACTTATCGATGTTTGTGTAGGAGCTCCAACAGACCCACTTTTAAAGCAACGATAAAACTTTGTTGCAAACATGGTTTTGACTTAGCTATAAAACTAGCAACAAAACGTGAATTTTATATATCTATCAATTGATTAAGTTGCTTTTGGAGCTTTTAATACTGTTAATAACCAGAAATTATATATGCATAGGCATGCAGAAAAAGAGAGGAACTAAAACAATTTAGGTTTTTATTATATAGTGTATTAATTAAGAAATTGCAATAACAAACTTGTATCTAATCAATGATTTAAATGTCTAAATGCAAATATTCAAGAAACAAGTTTAAGTATCAAGTACATAAATAAAATGGAACAAATTACTATTTTTTTTGTTTTAAACTGACACTATTCATAATTAACACTCACAAAATGTCAATAAATGCTTTTTGTCGCACGAATCATAATGCACATCATTTATACATGAAGCATCCTAAAATGCATTTAATTTAATTCAAACTTTCACAAACGGGTCCTCTGTGGATTTGCCAAATCTTTGTTCCATTTTATTGAAGGTTTAACTTGCACAGCAACAGGAATTTGCTTTTAACCACTTAAAAGCGATGCTCGTTTCCTCCCTGGGTGTTCAACTTAACATGAGTTGTAGTGGGAATAAATGCAGCATCAAATATTTAGTCTTAATTCAATTTAGAAAAGAAATATTTCTTGTCAGACTGGATATTATCAGTTAGTTGCATCTGAGAGCTTGTGAAAAAACAGACTATTTAGAAGTTTGGAGAATCCATTCATAGAAAGGCTGACACACGTGCACTCTGCTGAGGGATTAGGCAGCATTCACAGCCATTATTTTCAGCTTTGACTTTACTTTTCTGGGTCATCTGCTTCCCTATTTGAAAGGTTTAGATAGTGGGGAAAAAAACAGCATAAAACTGAAGATTGAAATAAATAAAGATGATTGGTGCCGATATGTGGTATGTTTACTTTTTTTATGCTAAGACAATGTTGAAGCTTTTCATGAATAACCCATTCTTGCAGGGATTGATGCTTTCTGTTGTGTCCCACGGTCCCACCGTGCCTTTGTTTACGCTCAAAAGTCAGACACATTAAGCTGCTTTGTTGGTCTTGAGAAATGCAAAACAGCTGAACTGACTTGCTGATGACAAAGGCAGTTTCCTCTTTATCAAATATGAATCGGTTTGGTTCTGATCCCAAAAAAAACTTCTCCTCACTTTTTTTCCCATTTTTCTTTGCAGGATGAAAAGAACCAAGTATTGATAACAAACGCCTGGCTGCAGCTGGTGAGTTCACTATAGGGGACACATTATTTTATTTTATTGTTAATTCCTGATTTTAGTTCATTTTATTTAATGATCGGTACTTTTCCACATTTTTAATATGAAATCATGCTGTAAGAGGGTTTTGAGCAGAAGAAAAGAGAACAAAAGAAAGAGATGAAAGAAGCATAAGAGCATCTTGAAGAAGCAGTAAGCTTCAAAAACTCTGCATACTGTAATTTACTTTGGATTAATTTACTCTTAAGATGGAAAGATTTATCCTAAAACAGGGCATACGCTGTAAGAAGACAGACAAAAAGGAATTTTCTTTTTTTTTTTTTTTAAATCGAATCAATCCAAGCTCAGGTGAATCAAATCAAATCAATTCTGGAGGTTAATGGTGATACCCAGCCCTAACAAATGTCTACAGAATGCTGACTTTATGAGCTATGCATTAAAAAGTTGTTAAATCAACAGATTAATTGTTGCAACAATTCTCTGTGAATCACATTTTCAATTGAAAACTATAGCTGACACTCAAAAGCTGTTTGTCTTTCCACCCAAACCAAAACCTTGAGTACTAAAAAACTTCGTAAAACACATGCATCTTTTTTAAATAAATGATTATTTTTAATTGAATACAAATTTTTAAAGCCTTCCAACAAATTTGATTCTAAATCAGCAAAGTTAGTCAGAAACTCAGCTAGTGCTTTTAAGTGCTTGGATGTCACAGAAAATAAACAATATATTTAATAAATCAGGAAGAAACAGCATCCAAATGCTCCAAAGTTTGTCATTTGAATTTAAATAAAGTTTTAAAGGACAGCAGACTTGGACACATATTTACTCTACTTTAGATGTCGAATGTTGTCTGGAAACATTCAAGGAACACAAAGTAATATATCATCAATGACATCTTTCAAGCTTTTCCTCATTTTATTCAAAATCATGAATCATATTAAACACATTTCTTTAAAAACAATAGCAAAAAATGAAAAAATATGACACTGATATATATATAAGATAGAAGGTTATGGGTTCTAAAATGTTCTATATTTGTTTACTCAAATGATCTGAGAGCCCATCATCCAGTTACTTCTCTGTATCTCAGTACTGGACCGATATCTACCTGACCTGGAATCCAGAAAACTACCCAGGTGTCCAGAACCTTCGGTTCCCATCAGATCAAGTTTGGACGCCCGACATCCTGCTGTATAACAGGTTAGACCTGCCTTCTCAGACTCATTATTCCGAAAGCATCATCAATATTTTAGTCTTCTTTTTTTTCTGCTGTAATATTTATCTTTTCTGGTTTCAATAAAACAGCGGCGTAATCTTTTATGCATGTCATTATTTTCACAGTATCCTTTTCTGATCTTTTGAAGCCAACAATGTATCAACATTGTAAACAGTCACACACTCACAAGCCCCGATGATTCCAACAAAATATCTAATACATTATTCATTAAAATAATAAAAAAGTAAATAAAAAAGGAGTTTATGTTTTATAGATAGTGTGAACTCGCTGAATTTTAAAATTCAGGCCGTGTTTGTGCTCCTCTTCCAACTTTGATTAGAGGTCAGTCACAGATGCAGACCAAAGCATCACATATCAAGCAACAGAAGGAATGTTTTAGTCTGAGACTGAATGAAAAGCTTTCCTTAGATGGAGCAATCAATGTTTACGTCAACCTCAATGATTTTATTGCGACAGAGAAAATGTATTCCCCCTCAAGCACACACACACCAGAACACACTCTATTAGATGCAAATCAAATGGAATATGTGGAAAAACAAAGACTGAGGAGTATTAACCCAAATTTTAAAAGCTCAGCTCTCAGACCTGCCAGGATTACCCATCATAATCTCTGAGCTCTTCACTTTTCCACATCTCTGCCTTTTACTGTCAGTTTGCACTCACCTCTCTTCCCTCCTACCCACATCCAGCCCCACCATCCCTGTTTCCATCACACTCTATTTTTGTCTCTCTGCACATCGTTCATATCACCACCCTTCTAATTCTCTTGATTGAATCCTTTTTTTCACATTTCTTTTACTGATCTTTCTTTTAATATCACACAGCTTAGATCAATATTAGTATATTTTGTTATTCTTTTGTCTGTAATTGCTTCTGTCGGTCCAGTTCAGGTTCAACGTCTACATTCTACTCTGCCAAAACATGTTTCATTTTTATTTATTTTTTTTGTTCCTACACCGATGAGAAGTTGGGTGGCTGCTGCATCACCTGATTAAATTGCTCCATGGCACACATAGGGTTTCTGCTCTTTGGAACATGCATTTTCATATCACTTTAGCTCCTCCACTTCCAGTCAACCGTTTGGACACACCTGTTCGTTCAAATAAATACCCAGTCCAAACTGTTCAGATTTAAAGCTCGATTGTTACGATTGTTACACAACAAAACAGCTTCTCAATTTGATTGCATATCTAGGAGTCAGTCGGTCTCCCAGCGTGGTCAGTATCTTCAAGCCTCGTATAGGTGACACATTTCGCCATCATTTTTCCAAACTAAGGGCGCTTTAAGGTAAGTTAATCAGAAGCCTTAATCTGATTGGAAAGTAGATAAAATGTTTATTTAACTCCACATTGCACTTTTTAAAGTGGACCTCTATAGCTGCTCATTTGAGGGTGGCATTCCTTCAAACCACTGCTGGACAGAAACATCAGAGCTTATAGAAGAGGAAAATTGAACTTATATGTTCCTCTGATTACATGTGGGAGTTTACACCTTCATAACTTCCAACTTCTCCTCTTTTTGTATAGCACAGTGAACTAAGAGAAGATCTGGATCTAATACAACCCTGGTGTGAACGCACTTTGCTTTGTCATGGTCCTCACCCCCCAGCTTGACCTCATCCTGTTAAAACCTGCAATATGAATAATTGCAATTTTCACAAGGATTATTGTAATAAGTCAATCCTACCTCCTGCAAAACATCACACTCATGACATTGACCTTAAATAAAACTTGTTTTGTACTGCAGTACTTGTATAATGCTGGGAATAGAGACATAACTTTAAATTTCAATCACAAAGCAGCTCTCATCTATTGCTCCACTTTTCAGAAAATATTCACGCATAATAAGTCGTTCTACCTCTATAATCACAATGTAAAAGATTTATTTTTCAAATTTATTTTACATTGCCTTTTCTATTTTTGGAAAAGTGTAATGACTTTGACTCGTGCTGTTTCACAATCACTTTTCATGCACGGGTGAATTATACTGAGTCATGCGTTAGCCATCCACACTGCATTCATGCGCAGTGCCTGAAGAAAATATGGTGTAATTACTGTCTATGCTATGCTTCTGTTTTTAGAATCAGAAATACAAACCCTTCAGTACGGAAGCGATTGCTCCTCCTATGAGTATTAGAATTACAAAGCCAAGTTATTAAATCTTTAATACAAAACCTCAAAATAATGTATTTAAAAAAAAAGGTAAATGTAGAATCAAAAACACAATTTTTAATGATTATAAGATTTATTCTCTGACAGGTGAAAAGAATTTGTTGAATGAATTCAGTTTCATTCATAGCGACAAGTTAAAAACTATATAGTTTGTCTTCAGCTTTTACGCCAAAAGGTTGATAATTCATAAGTGATTTGTGTATGTCATACAGTCTGTGTGGGTTTTCAAGCTGTCGACTCCTGCCTTTATTCAAAACAAAAGTCAATGTTCTCAGTTGACTGGAGATCGATGAGGCACATAAAGGACATCCAGCTCAGGTAAACCGCAAGCTGAATGCTGATTCTGCCAGAGGGTCAGGTATGACTGACACTGCTGTGTGACAGGCCGTAAAGATGGACAACTCGTGGATTGACGTGAGGTGAATACAAACACACAGAGAAAAAGCTTCTTGGATTTGACTGAGGTGTATGTTTATAAGGTTGATCGGTTAGCTGGTTTGAAAATAACCGCCTTGTTATCTAATGCTAACACTAGCATTAGCTTTGGGTTTGAGACGTGGAGGTGGACATGATCTTTTCTCACCAGTTAAAAGTTGCCTAAATTTCCGTGCTCACATAATCCTTGTAAACAGAGCAAAAGTCAGTCAATTTCAGTGCGTCTGAGTCTGACATTAAATTAAAATGTATTACTGTTGTAATGTTTTCTACTGCGTTCAGTGAGCTGCTGTTCGCTCAGCCGTGGTTCTAATGTTTCCTTCTTTGTTGCTCATGTAACTGTGTCCGATCTGAATAAAGGTTAAAAAAAGGATGATATAATTAGCTAAAACTGGTAAGAAAAAAAAAAAAATTGACAAAATCCATTGTTTTTAGTTAAAAAACAATGGAAGATTACATACATTTGTATTTTTTTTTCTATTTTAGACAATCTAAGAGACAAAGACAAAAACAGGAACGTAGGAAAGTTATAAAATAAATACTGTACAATTTTCTGTTACATTACTTTCCAATATATCCCAAAAACTTTGTTGAACATTTCTTTGTTTTCCAGGTCTAAATCAATTGATTGATTTTACGTATCATGATACGAAGATTTTTTTAAAGTGTTTTAAGCATCACACAAATGTCACTCCTACATATACGTAAGTATGCAAAAAGCTGTAACTTATACTCAGAAAATACAGTATATAATGAGTATAGGATGTTCAAGTACACAAGACAAGCTTTATTTCTGATGAATGATAAAATTCATGTCTTCATTTTCTTTTTACAACCCTGCTTTTTTTTTTTTTACACATTTTAGTCTTACACAAATCTGACTCTCCACTTTTCTTTTTTTTGTTCAATGTCTGTCTAAATAATTCTTTCACTGTCGCCTATGCTGAAACAGTTCTTTCCTGGAAAAATAATCATGTTCCACTGTAAATTTGTGTCGTGCCCCTCCTCCCCCCCAGCGCTCGCACTTTCCTTGCATGGCGAGTAATTTTAGAAGCTTAAGCCTGTCAAATCGAATAGCTGCTGTCGGAATTCATTGACGATGTTGAGTTTGTGGGAAATTACGTAACGTGCATGAATGTGTGGGTCTCTCTTTAGCGGAGTGTAGAGTTTGAAGTGTCGTCCTCAATTAGCTCCTAACTGTAAACGACTAAAAGCTTTAAGGAAGCCCCCTCTTCTGGGGGGAAATGCTCGTCTTTCCCTCATATTTCTAATTAAAGAAAAGCAATTTTACAAAGTGATGCTTTGATGTTTAACTGCCTGCATACTCATGATACCTTCAAGTAAAGGTAATAGGTGCATTTCATGTCAAGAGCTTCATGCATGTGTGTTTGTATTGGTGCTTTTGTGAGGGTAGCAGCAGGTGTTGAGTGAGTAAGAGGAAAGCTTGGTGACTCATTTCCCATGGTGCAGAAGCTGTCACTGCCGCCATTGTCGTCGTGGAACGGTGTCTGTTTCTCTCTTGCTGCTCTGCGACGTGCCCATGGTGCCCTTGCCTCTTTGTGTGTGTGTTTTACAGTGATAACCACTTCCCATTCTCCCAGGGATATCACTTTTCCGGATGCATTTTAATAAATGCAATGTGTGCATCTCAGGAATCAGATTTTTAAACTCACAAATGCAGACAAATGTCGGCTGATCCACATGTATGAAATGTTACCAATTTCATGTGACTATTATATGGAAAATGCAGCAACGTCTATAGAAAATGTGAACAATTACACAAGGGATTAGCAGGTTTTACATTACGACGTAAAATCTTTATAAAATAAGCAAATGCTCTGCTATGAAAGTGTACAAAAGTGCACACATTAATGTAACACAAGCAAAAAGGGTGAACATTTCTGTCACTTGATTGCCTCCATACCCAACCTGTAATCTGAACCTGCAGACACAGGATAGGAGCAGGGGGAAATACATTTAAACACCTATACTTCCAAAAAAAAAAAAAAAAACATAAATCTGTCAAGTTGAGAAAAGGCACAAATAAAAAGGGTCTGAATTCTGTCAGCACGCACTCGGATGCTTTTATGTGAAGGATGCAGACCAATGTTATCTCGCTCACATAGGACTCTGCATGGCGTAATATGTTTTTCTTTTCTTTGTGTGTTGTAGGAGCCTTTATTGTGAAGATGTTCTGACAATTAGAATTGAGGAGGCCTTTTCTATATGCTCTGATTTTTTTTACTTTTTATTTTGTGTAACACTTAATTTTTCTCATTTTCAACTAAAAATCTCTTTTTATTCTCTTTATGGTTTTCACAGGTAACATTTATTATTCATAGTCATCACTAACTGCATTTGTTTTGTTTTTCTTATATTTGTAAAGTACTTGATATTTTTTATCATTTTCTGAGGAACTGTTTTCAGCTCTCATAGTTTTTTTCCTTTTAATAGTTATGAATGAGCGGTGGTGTTGGAACTATTGCAGGTCAGGCTTGTTAGAAACTAAAATCTTAAATGAATAAACCTAAAACATAACTCAATCTATTGACTCTAACCATAACTTACTTAATAAAAACGTTAACAATAGCAGAAGACCTTGCCACGCTACCAACTTAGACTGTGACTTGGGGAAAGTACAAAACTTGACAACAGAGCAAAAAAACAAATAAATAAAATCAAGCTAAAAAGTCAGACTAAGCAGGAAAATTCTCACACTTCGACTGTATTTTGTTTGTTGTTTTTCTTACTTGACCTATAGGTCAGTGCAGAAGGAATCTAACATACATTTTGTTCAATGTGTTACTTTTATTGGTTTGCATTTAGTGCTTAATTTATATATATTTCACCTATTGCATGACTCCCCAACTTTTTGTGAGCTACGACAGCAATAAAAGTCTTTTGCTTTATTCCTGTAGTGCTTTATACTAATTTTTAGTACAGTCTGACCTTTGGAAAAGTTCACAACCACAGAGAATTATGATGCTTTCTTCTCTAGTGCAATGAGATATTTCAATAAGGCAAACCTTAATTTGACGTGGCAAAGATTACAATTTACATTATTTTGGGGAGATTTTTTCACTTAAGAGGTTTGATGATCTGATGGATACTATTCTAGGCACAACTTTAAAAAAATATTTCCTAACTTTACTCCTGTCTTTTTATTATTTTGAGATTTCCGTGCTTTGAGGGTCTCTCTTTAACTTAATTCAAAACTCTCGAGATTTCATAATTAATTAATTGATATCAGATGTTATTTGGGAGTTTATCAAGTTATCAAAGTAATTTCAAAAAGTTTCATTGTGGCATCTATTGTCCGGAACTCCCTCTAGCTGTAAATCCTAAAAAACATATTTGAACACCTAACTTTCCAAAAAAAAAAAAAAAAAAACCCCACAAATATCAAGTTTGGAGAAGACACAAATAAAATATGTCTAAATTCTGAAAAAGTGTCTGAAAAAGTCATTACAGCTTGAACTGACTTCTTACCACCAAAAACTGAATTGAACATTGAAATGCATGAGGATTTATGTGATGACTTTTTTTATATGAATTCCATCCTTCTTTTTTACAATTGTGATAAAGGTTTGTCATAAAGAGAATTCTCTAAAGCATCAAGTTTGTTCTTCAAGCACTTGAGGAGGGTGGATGGCTCAGTGGGCCGGGTGTAGGGCTGTCACGAGTTCAATCTCCACAGGGTTCATTGAACTGTGTTGGTCCTCAGGCAAGTTCCTTGATGCTTCTTCTGCCTAACTGGGTTTCCCTATGCCTTGAAAATATGGGGTTGTGTCAGCAAAAGCTGTTTTCCTGTAGCAACACCTATAAGGATAAGGTGGACAGCAACGTTCTGTAAGCATTTGCTGTCTTTTCTCGCAGTGCGGATGAGCGCTTTGATGCCACGTTTCACACCAACGTTCTGGTGAATGCCTCGGGCCACTGTCAGTACATCCCCCCTGGCATCTTGAAGAGCACCTGTTACATCGACGTGCGCTGGTTCCCCTTTGATGTGCAGAAATGTGACTTGAAGTTTGGATCGTGGACGCACAACGGCTGGCTTCTGGACCTCCAGATGCTGGATGTGGATATATCTACATACATATCTAACGGGGAGTGGGATCTTGTTGGTAAGAAAACTGCAGCTGTTGAAAACAATTGGTGTTCTCTCTTAATGTTTTAATGTCATAACATGCACATCACAGTTTTGTTTTAAGCACAGAAACCCATAAGGCATAGAATGTCTATTAAATACCTGATATACATCTACTGTAGATATCTACTGGACAACTTTATTTTGTTACTCTTTTGGATGTCTGCATATGGAGGTCTACTGCTGGACATATCTACATGTAGACATTTAATCTTGGAATATTTTTAGATGGATTTTAGATAACTTTTTAAAAAAATTACGAATAAATTTACAAATACTGCAATTTTACATCCATCTATTCATCTTTAGAACCTACTGAAACCGTTTGGGCTCACAGGATTGCTGGTTTCAATTTATTTTACAGTTCAATTGTCGTTGCATCTTTTTGATTAGATTTAAACAAAACTACCTTCATAATGACCTTGTGGTAAAACAAACCCAGACTAAAGGCTCTCCACTTCATACTTTACAAAGAAATGTATCAAAAGCCAAATTCTGTTCTTGGTTTTTGCCATAAAAATCTTCAAGAAACCTTTGAAGTCAAACTTAGAAAATCTGAAGATATTTCTTCTTATTTTTCTGAGAATTGTATCATCTGACCTTGAGAGAAATGTGTCTGGTTATTCCATTCTGGGAAGTCTGCCAACTGTCCTTTATAGTGTCCACATTTAAATATTTTTTCTCCTATTAAAGTGAATGACTGAACCGTTTTGCACCAGTTTTATGCATTCATCCAGATTGGTTGGCAACAAACCTTTGACAAAGATCAGTGCTAAACCTTTAAAACTGTGTATACAAAAGCCTAGATGTTTTAGGCCAGCAAACATTTTGCATTTAAAGAGGTCTGCATGCCAGCTGAAGACAAAGCTAGTGTATATTAGTGAGGTAAAAAAGCATTATGCTGTCACCAAATCTGCAAGTTGACCCTATTAAAAGATGTCAGCTCTGTAATGTTCATCAGAGACACTATTCACCTGTGAGAGAGAGAATATAAAGAAAAAAAGGCTTGTTTACTGTAGATTGCTTGATCCCAGTCTTGTTCAGGTCTACAATCAGTCCCTGGTGTCCTCCGACAGCTCCTCAGTTTTCCTCATGGTGGAGCGGTTGCAGTCTGACTATTAAAGGTGTAGATAGGTGTCTTTTATACAGATTACTAGCGCAAACTGGTTATTTGTTATCAAAAAATGGGAAATCCTAGATTTTTTAAAAATTATTATTAATCTGTCTCTAACAGTTGAATTACATCTGAGATGAGGATTACAGACCTCTCATCTTTCAAAGTGGATTGCAGAATCTGTGACTGCCAAATTCTGTACTTCATAACATAAAGTACAGTGCTAAAAAATCCTGCAGACCACATTTTGAGAACATTGCGACGAGGTCAAAAATTTCTTCAATCAAAAGCATAAATCTCTGGGCTACTTTTCCTTCTACTTGGCTTTAAAAAGCTGAAAATAAGAACAGGGCAAAGTTCCAGGAGTGGTCAAAGTCAGAACCAGTCCAGTGGAAAGTTTTCAGGGTTGAAGAAATAAGATTCACTTCAGTGACTCCTGGAGTCATGCATTTGTGACTGTACCCTTCATATACAGGGACTCATCCTTTCTCCTTTCACCTTTTAAAAGAGACAGCTGAATGACCCTCATAGTGTTAACTTTTTCATTTATTGATGCATTCCAGTTAATATTAAATTTAATGTAGCATTTTGGATTGAATCCATTCTGCTTTCCTCAAAGCTACATGCATGTGTGTGTTTTACAGGAGTCCCAGCCAAGCGTAATGAGCTGTACTATGAGTGCTGTAAGGAGCCCTACCCTGACGTGACATTCACGGTCACGATGCGCCGCAGGACTCTGTACTACGGACTAAATCTGCTCATTCCCTGTGTGCTGATCTCTGGCCTGGCCCTGTTGGTCTTCCTCTTACCTGCAGACTCTGGAGAAAAGATCTCCCTAGGTGAGATGGCCATTTAGAACAGTCCCTTTTTAAAAATTTAATTTTATCCAAGCGAGACAGATTAAAAACAATAATTCAAAAAGTAGAAGAAAAGGAAAAAAGGGGTTACAGGGGACAGAAAAAACACACCACCAATTAGACAAAAAGTCTTAAAAAACAAAAATCATGAAACTATATTTCAACATCTTTTTTCCTTAAAATGGTCAAACCTTTTAATTAAAAGATACTGTTCTAATCAAAATAAGTGCAACTGACACAATGTTTTTTTTTTTATGACTTTAACCCCAATGAGATTATATTTGGAGTGATAAAATGTTTATTCAAAGAGAATGATACTTGGAGAAAATATTGCATTAATACATTTACAGCTTTGAAAATTCATTATTTTATATAAAACATGTAATTCACTTCGGATGATCTAAGCTTTTTCTCTTTTAATATCATAAAAAAAGTAAATGGTCTCTTTCGGCACCGAATATATTCTAAGTTATTATTTTAGCTTTTAAAGGTCTCCCTAATATTTAATTCATGACATTTCTGTCACATCAATGTCTGTCATCTCTGCTTTTGTCTCTGTGTTTCAAGGAATCACCGTGCTGCTTTCACTCACCGTCTTCATGCTGCTGGTCGCAGAGATCATGCCGGCCACGTCGGACTCTGTGCCTCTCATTGGTGAGGTTTGCACTGAACTTAATGGGTCTGAAATGTTAGAAGTTCCTTTTTAGTAAAGTGATGACTCTAAGGGGCTGCACGGTGGCGCAAGTGGTTAGCGCTCTCGCCTCACAGCGAGAAGGCCCCGGTTCGAATCCCGGCTGGGACCTTTCTGTGTGGAGTTTGCATGTTCTCCCCGTGCATGCGTGGGTTTTCACCGGGGACTCCGGCTTCCTCCCACCATCCAAAAACATGCTTCATAGGTTAATTGGCGACTCTGAATTGCCCCTAGGTGTGGATGTGAGAGTGGATGTGTGAGTGATTGCAGCCCTGCGACAGACTGGCGACCTGTCCAGGGTGTACCCCGCCTTCGCCCTTCAGTAGCCGGGATAGGCTCCGGCACCCCCGCGACCCCGAAAGGGAAGCAGCGGTCAAGAAGATGGATGGATGGATGGATGATGACTCTAAACAGCATCTGCATTCTTCTTTTTTTTTTTGTTACCGGCTGATTGTTTTTTTAGAAGAAAATGTATCTAGCACTTGAATCATCTCTTTGAATAACATTTAGACATTCAATAATACAAAAACAAACTTTGAGGTAGTTTGTATTTTTATTTCAACTGATTTCCATCTCTTTCATGTCTCAGACTTTTGTTTTATATACTACTAACTCTTTTGTAAAACTATGAATGCTAAATGTGACAAATGATTTACTAGAGTCACACTAAAGATAAAATAAAAATGGAAATTGAGTTATATTAAGATTGTACGGTGGTGCAGTGGTTAGCACTCTTCTGGTTCAAATCCCAGCTGGAACCTTTCCTTCTGGAGTTTGCATGTTCTCCTCATGCATGTTTGGGTTCTTACCAGGCGCTCTGGCATCTCTCCACAGTTTAAATAGATGCTTTGGATGTTGATTAATGGTTTTAAATATGTGTGAATGTGATTGTGTAGCTCTGGAATGGTATACCATAAGAGTGGCTGGGATAGGCTCCAACAACCTCATTACTCCAAAAGCAATTAAGCCTAAGAATGGATACACATAAAATCTCTTAAGTGTAGTATTTTTTTATTTTTTTGTTCTCAACAGCTCAGTATTTTGCCAGCACCATGATGATAGTAGGGATGTCGGTAGTGGTGACTGTCATTGTTCTGCAGTTCCACCATCATGATCCTCATGGAGGGAAGATGCCTAAATGGGTGAGTTCATCAGTTACAGTGATGTTCTGTCTAAATCTGTCTGGGAAATCTAGACTTTGTTGGTTCTAATGCTTCTTTCTTCCCAGGTCCGGGTTGTTCTGCTGAACTGGTGCGCCTGGTTTCTCCGTATGAAGCAACCTGGCACTGAGCGCAAGAGGCCTCATTATCAGTACCGCCACGCATCCCAGCACCACTCCAGCACCAGCTCCATAGAAATGGGTACTATGCCGAGTCTCTCTGTCCCTCTGTCCCAGACGTCCTGCCCTCCTTGCCCGACAGGCACCTCCAACGGTTCCATGAGTCTCTACTATGGCAGTTACCATCCCATGGACAGCCCACGTTGCCCCCCATCCAGCGACTCTGGAGTAGCTCTCGGGGGACAGCCCCATGGTTCTCTCAGTGATGAGGCGGAGCCAGCAAGAGGAGTCAGCTGCGGCGCTGGAGGTCTCGGCATGGGAGTGAGCATCCCCCCACCGGAGATCCAGCACATCCTGGAGGAGGTGTCATACATAGCCCAGAGGTTTCGGGACCAGGACGAGGCTGAGGCCATCTGTAGCGAGTGGAAGTTTGCGGCAGCGGTGGTGGACCGCCTGTGCCTGGTAGCCTTCTCACTGTTCTCCATCATTTGCACCGTCACCATCCTCATGTCCGCACCAAACTTCATCGAAGCCGTCTCCAAGGATTTCACATAAAACTGGCAGCAACAGGAATGTGTTCAGTCCCCTACGAACATTCTTGTGAGGAGGTGAACTTCATCAGAGGCTTGATGTGATAACAGCTACACTCTAAGGAATCTGAGCAACTCAGAAAAACATGGAAAATTACAACTCATTTCTACTAAACAAGTATGCTTGTTAAATGTATATGAAAACAAAAGTGTTAGCAGTTCCTTCAAGCAACCAAATTATTGGTTGCTCGTTGCAAATAAAGACACTTAAGAGTGTTTTGTCTTCATATAAAAATGTTAGTTCACATCAGAAACACAACCAAAAACCACCAATATAGACAACACTGTATTAAAATGAGACACAATCAGGTTGATCTCGAGAGAACTGGTCAAATATTGAGATGTTTCACTGAAAATCCCCATTTCTGCCGTAGAACTCTAGACACGATGTTAATGTACCGACACAAACATGCTAGATGTTCATATGCAGTTTTGTTTTCCCTTCAAACTTTGTCTTGTGTGCTTATATTAAAGTGAAGCATCTGTAAAGTAAGTGATGTATTTGTGGACATTTTTTTAATAACATTAAATGTACCCAGTCCACTCTGGGTGATGAATTTAAGTCATAAGCACAGATTTATGTTAGTTCATAATTTTCTCAAATGCACTAAGATATGGTGTATATACATTTTATATATAATTTAAGTTAAATAAATTTGAATTTATTCAAATTGTATTGTTTCATCCTAGATCTACAAATGCCTACTAAAAATTGGCTCACAAAAAATAATAATAATAATACATTTTAAGAAAAAAGTCAACAGATACAAAACAGCATTACTGACTAAAAAGATTTTGTTTGTACATGCTGTGCAGGATTTTGCAACTTAGCTGTTGCAAAATAATGTTATCTACAGGTAACCCATCATAAATGTAAATGCAACAATGATTTTGATGCAGAACATTTCTATGTTCTTTAATCCATTGATGTCTGAATTTATTTCCAGTTATGATAAAAAATCACTAAATTTTTTGCTTTTATGTGAAGTGGTTCGGTGCATATTTGCATAAATAGACACTAAAAGACAACAGTTTCTATATTACAAAGTTCCAGCTCCATATTCCCATTTACATTTAAGACAAAAACAAATGCTTTACCTGTTTGGACTCCTTAACAGCTCTGATCAAGATTGATGTTTTCACATTTCAGCCTCAAATACCACGAACAGCTTGAAGCTAAACTAGAATTTTTCCTCCTTTAGCTGAAGAGCGTTTTTTTTCGTTTTTACTTCTTAGATGGAGGTTGAACTGTTTGCGTCCACACCGACCTCCACCTCCCACGAACTGTTGTAGCTGCAGAAAAAACATATCTATTTCATTGTCATTCTGTGGAATTTTGACTCTGTGTTAATAAAAAACATGATTCTCTGAATAATAGACTCTGGATATTTGTAAAAAAAACGAAGCAAACACTTGTTATAATAAGATACCTGTTCACACACTCATATATAACATTCATGTTTAGAATTGAATTAGGTAGACTGTCCTCATTGATAAAAGTGTTGTAAAGGAGAAAGTAAATGTAATGGGACTCATCTGTCATAATAGTGAGACAATGACACATGCATTAAGTGTCCTTGACTCCACTTTGGGCATACATGCATTTTTTCTTGTTAACATCCCATAAGAAGAAAATTCAGAATTGATTTAAGTACCAGAAAATCTTAAGCAGTTTAAGAACCTTCTTGAAGACTAACAAATAAACAAACCCTCCAGTGAGTCGGTTCTGTAATAATTTATTAAAGCACTATGGGAATAAAAAGAGTGAACCAGTCCATGACAGAAGAAGTTAAAAGAGCGGCTCTGTGCAGTACTTTGAAGTTCTTTATTTTGAAGATTTTAGTACAAAATACAGTTGGCCTGTAGTTGGCCTGGATGTAATAATCAAAGACAACAGTATGCACACAGCTGCTGACATAACTTTAGAAAAGGAATGTACAGTGTGGTTCTTATGAATTTACCTCTGCTGCATTTGCATCACAAATAACAAAACAACAACAGAAGTTTGACAACACTTTTTTTATTTTGAGTGCAAATGTGTGTGGAAATGAAACAAAATTTAAAAAAAAAGATTTCCTGATCAAAACGTGAAACACCAACAAAGTAGGCATATTTGAAACTTTTTTAGTCCAGCTTGCTTTACCAAACTTTTTTCCCTTGTTATTAGGATGCCATATTTTATTTTATTTTTTCTCTCTCTTTTTCATTTTTTTCAAACCTTCTTTGTTGTTTTTGGATTTTGTGTTTCTTTTTCCATTTTTTACTTATTTATTTTTCTTGTGAATTCCATTTATAATTTCCCGTTACCCTGAAGGCTTCAAATAAAGCCAGTGTATTATTTTTTTTAGAAAATATGCACAAGTAAGAATCACAGAACATCAGAGTTTGTTGACATGTTGCAGAAAACTATAAGTTTTTGCAGAAATTCCTGTAATTTGTGTTGGATTGAATGATGAAGGAGAATTAAAAAAAACACATTTGTTTTAACTAATAATCTCAAAATGTTGTTTTTAATCTATCATTTATGATGATTAGTTTTTGGCTCTCAGCAGTGAGGTAATAAACTTGAGGGATATTTCTTTGATAAAAAGTCAAATGACTCAAATTATTGAAATGCTATGAAATTACTGATAATATCCCTTTTAGTGCTTTAATAAGGTGTGATTTATGTCTATGGGTGAGAAAAAACGAGGGCCTGTTTGCTAAACGGACATGTTGCCAAATGAGAGAGCAGCTTTGGCTTTCATCACTTTGGTCATTCATCGCTTTCGCCTGTTCCTCTTCTCTAGGAATTCTTGTGGAAAAAGCCCCAATTCTTTACCTGATACATGTGTAGCAGTAATTCAGATTCATAGCACACACAAACAAATGAGCTCAGCTTTTACAGCAGAGTAAAACCAGCTGCCAAGTGAAGATTTTTGCCAAATTTTACAGACTATAAAACCATAAAACAAAACAGTCACTGACTGAACAGTCCTCTATTTAACATTGTAGGGCTTTGTTTCAAAGTGTTCAAGGTTTTAGAAAAAGACTGCGTCCTACAACGGTAAAAGTTGGTTCTGAAATGGCATAGGTACACAAAAATAACAAAAACTCAATGGGTGAAAGCACACATCCTAAATAGAATAGAATAGAATAACTTTATTTCTATAGCATTTTTCCCAGAAAGAAGATTACAGACCTCTCTTCTTCCGAAGTGGATTCGAAGATGTTATGTTTCATAACATTAATTTCTATTGAAAATTCATTCAGATTGCACAAAAGTGTTACACAAATTTAACGGTTTCTGAAGCTTAGACCCACACCAGTGAAAATGGTGTTCTCAACAT